>NW_027455393.1:0-37974 GCF_040206685.1 Ascaphus truei
ACCTACCAATTAGACTGTAAGCTCCTCGGGGCAGGGACTTCCTCTTCCTTAATGTCACTTTTATGTCTGAAGCACTTATTACCATGATCTGTTATTAATATTATTTGTTATTTATATGATTGTCCCGTGTATTACTGCTGTGACGCGCTATGTACAGAAATGGTACTACATAAATAAAGACATACATAAGGCTAAGATTACACAGCCCGTGCGCCACGGAGCGCAGAGCCTCGTGCCCGCCTGCGGCCCCAGCGATCTGTGAACTTGGCTGCAGGAGATTGGGGGAGGCGTGGAGTATTACCTCTCTGGGCGTGTCTCACGGGGATGACCAGGACGAATACCCGGGTTCAATGTCGTCAGACACAGAATTCATTTATTGGAAAACAGTATCCACAACTATACAAATAAACAGACCACACACATACTCACCACTGTGGAACACTAGGGATACCCTGCAGTCCTAGTTACAGAGACTCCCCCTGTTATCTTCCTTCTTCTTGCACAGGGGATACTCTGCAGTCCTAGTTACAGAGACCTCCCCCTGTTATCTTCCTTCTTCTTGCACTAGGGATACCCTGCAGTCCTAGTTACAGAGACTCCCCCTGTTATCTTCCTTCTTCTTGCACTAGGTATACCCTGCAGTCCTAGTTACAGAGACTCCCCCTGTTATCTTCCTTCTTCTTGCAACTAGGGATACCCTGCAGTCCTAGTTACAGAGACTCCCCCTGTTATCTTCCTTCTTCTTGCACTAGGGATACCCTGCAGTCCTAGTTACAGAGACTCCTCCTGTTATCTTCCTTCTTCTTGCACTAGGGATACCCTGCAGTCCTAGTTACAGAGACTCCCCCTGTTATCTTCCTTCTTCTTGCACAAGGGATACCCTGCAGTCCTAGTTACAGAGACTCCCCCTGTTATCTTTCTTCTCTTGCACTAGGGATACCCTGCAGTCCTAGTTACAGAAACTCCCCCTGTTATCTTCCTTCTTCTTGCACTAGGGATACTCTGCAGTCCTAGTTACAGAGACTCCCCCTGTTATCTTCCTTCTTCTTGCACTAGGGATACTCTGCAGTCCTAGTTACAGAGACTCCCCCTGTTATCTTCCTTCTTCTTGCACTAGGGATACCCTGCATTCCTAGTTACAGAGACTCCCCCTGTTATCTTCCTTCTTCTTGCACAAGGGATACCCTGCGGTCCTAGTTACAGAGACTCCCCCTGTTATCTTCCTTCTTCTTGCACTAGGGATACCCTGCAGTCCTAGTTACAGAGACTCCCCCTGTTATCTTCCTTCTTCTTGCACAAGGGATACCCTGCAGTCCTAGTTACAGAGACTCCCCCTGTTATCTTCCCTTCTTCTTGCACTAGGGATACCCTGCAGTCCTAGTTACAGAGACTCCCCCTGTTATCTTCCTACTTCTTGCACTAGGGATACCCTGCAGTCCTAGTTACAGAGACTCCCCCTGTTATCTTCCTTCTTCTTGCACAAGGGATACCCTGCAGTCCTAGTTACAGAGACTCCCCCTGTTATCTTCTTCTTGCACAAGGGATACCCTGCAGTCCTAGTTACAGAGACTCCCCCTGTTATCTTCCTTCTTCTTGCACAAGGGATACCCTGCAGTCCTAGTTACAGAGACTCCCCCTGTTATCTTCCTTCTTCTTGCACTAGGGATACCCTGCAGTCCTAGTTACAGAGACTCCCCCTGTTACCTTCCTTCTTCTTGCACAAGTGATACCCTGCAGTCCTAGTTACAGAGACTCCCCCTGTTATCTTCCTTCTTCTTGCACTAGGGATACCCTGCAGTCATAGTTACAGAGACTCCCCCTGTTATCTTCCTTCTTCTTGCACTAGGGATACCCTGCAGTCCTAGTTACAGAGACTCCCCCTGTTATCTTCCTTCTTCTTGCACTAGGGATACTCTGCAGTCCTAGTTACAGAGACTCCCCCTGTTATCTTCCTTCTTCTTGCACTAGGGATACCCTGCAGTCCTAGTTACAGAGACTCCCCCTGTTATCTTCCTACTTCTTGCACTAGGGATACCCTGCAGTCCTAGTTACAGAGACTCCCCCTGTTATCTTCCTTCTTCTTGCACTAGGGATACTCTGCGGTCCTAGTTACAGAGACTCCCCCTGTTATCTTCCTTCTTCTTGCACTAGGGATACCCTGCGGTCCTAGTTACAGAGACTCCCCCTGTTATCTTCCTTCTTCTTGCACTAGGGATACCCTGCAGTCCTAGTTACAGAAACTCCCCCTGTTATCTTCCTTCTTCTTGCACTAGGGATACCCTGCATTCCTAGTTACAGAGACTCCCCCTGTTATCTTCCTTCTTCTTGCACTAGGGATACCCTGCAGTCCTAGTTACAGAGACTCCCCTGTTATCTTCCTTCTTCTTGCACTAGGGATACCCTGCAGTCCTAGTTACAGAGACTCCCCCTGTTATCTTCCTTCTTCTTGCACTAGGGATACCCTGCAGTCCTAGTTACAGAAACTCCCCTGTTATCTTCCTTCTTCTTGCACTAGGGATACCCTGCATTCCTAGTTACAGAGACTCCCCCTGTTATCTTCCTTCTTCTTGCACTAGGGATACCCTGCAGTCCTAGTTACAGAGACTCCCCCTGTTATCTTTCTTCTTCTTGCACTAGGGATACCCTGCAGTCCTAGTTACAGAGACTCCCCCTCTTATCTTCCTTCTTCTTGCACAAGGGATACCCTGCAGTCCTAGTTACAGAGACTCCCCCTGTTATCTTCCTTCTTCTTGCACTAGGGATACCCTGCAGTCCTAGTTACAGAGACTCCCCCTGTTATCTTCCTTCTTCTTGCACTAGGGATACCCTGCAGTCCTAGTTACAGAGACTCCCCCTGTTATCTTCCTTCTTCTTGCACAAGGGATACTCTGCAGTCCTAGTTACAGAGACTCCCCCTGTTATCTTCCTTCTTCTTGCACTAGGGATACCCTGCAGTTCTAGTTACAGAGACTCCCCCTGTTATCTTCCTACTTCTTGCACTAGGGATACCCTGCAGTCCTAGTTACAGAGACTCCCCCTGTTATCTTCCTTCTTCTTGCACTAGGGATACCCTGCGGTCCTAGTTACAGAGACTCCCCCTGTTATCTTCCTTCTTCTTGCACTTTGGATACCCTGCAGTCCTAGTTACAAAGACTCCCCCTGTTATCTTCCTTCTTCTTGCACTAGGGATACCCTGCAGTCCTAGTTACAAAGACTCCCCCTGTTATCTTCCTTCTTCTTGCACTAGGGATACTCTGCAGTCCTAGTTACAGAGACTCCCCCTGTTTTCTTCTTCTTGCACAAGTGATACCCTGCAGTCCTAGTTACAGAGACTCCCCCTGTTATCTTCCTTCTTCTTGCACTAGGGATACCCTGCGGTCCTAGTTACAGAGACTCCCCCTGTTATCTTCCTTCTTCTTGCACTAGGGATACCCTGCAGTCCTAGTTACCGAGACTACCCCTGTTATCTTCCTTCTTCTTGCACAAGGGATACCCTGCAGTCCTAGTTACAGAGACTCCCCCTGTTATCTTCTTCTTGCACAAGGGATACCCTGCAGTCCTAGTTACAGAGACACCCCCTGTTATCTTCCTTCTTCTTGCACTAGGGATACCCTGCAGTCCTAGTTACAGAGACTCCACCTGTTATCTTCCTTCTTCTTGCACTAGGGATACTCTGCAGTCCTAGTTACAGAGACTCCCCCTGTTATCTTCCTACTTCTTGCACTAGGGATACCCTGCAGTCCTAGTTACAGAGACTCCCCCTGTTATCTTCTTCTTGCACAAGGGATACCCTGCAGTCCTAGTTACAGAGACTCCCCCTGTTATCTTCCTTCTTCTTGCACAAGGGATACCATGTGGTCCTAGTTACAGAGACTCCCCCTGTTATCTTCCTTCTTCTTGCACTAGGGATACCCTGCAGTCCTAGTTACAGAGACTCCCCTGTTACCTTCCTTCTTCTTGCACAAGGGATACCCTGCAGTCCTAGTTACAGAGACTCCCCCTGTTATCTTCCTTCTTCTTGCACTAGGGATACCCTGCAGTCATAGTTACAGAGACTCCCCCTGTTATCTTCCTTCTTCTTGCACTAGGGATACCCTGCAGTCCTAGTTACAGAGACTCCCCCTGTTATCTTCCTTCTTCTTGCACTAGGGATACTCTGCAGTCCTAGATACAGAGACTCCCCCTGTTATCTTCCTTCTTCTTGCACTAGGGATACCCTGCAGTCCTAGTTACAGAGACTCCCCCTGTTATCTTCCTTCTTCTTGCACTAGGGATACCCTGCAGTCCTAGTTACAGAGACTCCCCCTGTTATCTTCCTTCTTCTTGCACTAGGGATACTCTGCGGTCCTAGTTACAGAGACTCCCCCTGTTATCTTCCTTCTTCTTGCACTAGGGATACCCTGCGGTCCTAGTTACAGAGACTCCCCTGTTATCTTCCTTCTTCTTGCACTAGGGATACCCTGCAGTCCTAGTTACAGAAACTCCCCCTGTTATCTTCCTTCTTCTTGCACTAGGGATACCCTGCAGTCCTAGTTACAGAGACTCCACCTGTTATCTTCCTTCTTCTTGCACTAGGATACTCTGCAGTCCTAGTTACAGAGACTCCCCCTGTTATCTTCCTACTTCTTGCACTAGGGATACCCTGCAGTCCTAGTTACAGAGACTCCCCCTGTTATCTTCTTCTTGCACAAGGATACCCTGCAGTCCTAGTTACAGAGACTCCCCCTGTTATCTTCCTTCTTCTTGCACAAGGGATACCCTGCGGTCCTAGTTACAGAGACTCCCCCTGTTATCTTCCTTCTTCTTGCACTAGGGATACCCTGCAGTCCTAGTTACAGAGACTCCCCCTGTTACCTTCCTTCTTCTTGCACAAGGGATACCCTGCAGTCCTAGTTACAGAGACTCCCCCTGTTATCTTCCTTCTTCTTGCACTAGGGATACCCTGCAGTCATAGTTACAGAGACTCCCCCTGTTATCTTCCTTCTTCTTGCACTAGGGATACCCTGCAGTCCTAGTTACAGAGACTCCCCCTGTTATCTTCCTTCTTCTTGCACTAGGGATACTCTGCAGTCCTAGTTACAGAGACTCCCCCTGTTATCTTCCTTCTTCTTGCACTAGGGATACCCTGCAGTCCTAGTTACAGAGACTCCCCCTGTTATCTTCCTACTTCTTGCACTAGGGATACCCTGCAGTCCTAGTTACAGAGACTCCCCCTGTTATCTTCCTTCTTCTTGCACTAGGGATACTCTGCAGTCCTAGTTACAGAGACTCCCCCTGTTATCTTCCTACTTCTTGCACTAGGGATACCCTGCAAGTCCTAGTTTACAGAGACTCCCCCTGTTATCTTCTTCTTGCACAAGGGATACCCTGCAGTCCTAGTTACAGAGACTCCCCCTGTTATCTTCCTTCTTCTTGCACAAGGGATACCCTGCGGTCCTAGTTACAGAGACTCCCCCTGTTATCTTCCTTCTTCTTGCACTAGGGATACCCTGCAGTCCTAGTTACAGAGACTCCCCCTGTTACCTTCCTTCTTCTTGCACAAGGGATACCCTGCAGTCCTAGTTACAGAGACTCCCCCTGTTATCTTCCTTCTTCTTGCACTAGGGATACCCTGCAGTCATAGTTACAGAGACTCCCCCTGTTATCTTCCTTCTTCTTGCACTAGGGATACCCTGCAGTCCTAGTTACAGAGACTCCCCCTGTTATCTTCCTTCTTCTTGCACTAGGGATACTCTGCAGTCCTAGTTACAGAGACTCCCCCTGTTATCTTCCTTCTTCTTGCACTAGGGATACCCTGCAGTCCTAGTTACAGAGACTCCCCCTGTTATCTTCCTACTTCTTGCACTAGGGATACCCTGCAGTCCTAGTTACAGAGACTCCCCCTGTTATCTTCCTTCTTCTTGCACTAGGGATACTCTGCAGTCCTAGTTACAGAGACTCCCCCTGTTATCTTCCTTCTTCTTGCACTAGGGATACCCTGCGGTCCTAGTTACAGAGACTCCCCCTGTTATCTTCCTTCTTCTTGCACTAGGGATACCCTGCAGTCCTAGTTACAGAAACTCCCCCTGTTATCTTCCTTCTTCTTGCACTAGGGATACCCTGCATTCCTAGTTACAGAGACTCCCCCTGTTATCTTCCTTCTTCTTGCACTAGGGATACCCTGCAGTCCTAGTTACAGAGACTCCCCCTGTTATCTTCCTTCTTCTTGCACTAGGGATACCCTGCAGTCCTAGTTACAGAGACTCCCCCTGTTATCTTCCTTCTTCTTGCACTAGGGATACCCTGCAGTCCTAGTTACAGAAACTCCCCCTGTTATCTTCCTTCTTCTTGCACTAGGGATACCCTGCATTCCTAGTTACAGAGACTCCCCCTGTTATCTTCCTTCTTCTTGCACTAGGGATACCCTGCAGTCCTAGTTACAGAGACTCCCCCTGTTATCTTCCTTCTTCTTGCACTAGGGATACCCTGCAGTCCTAGTTACAGAGACTCCCCCTCTTATCTTCCTTCTTCTTGCACAAGGGATACCCTGCAGTCCTAGTTACAGAGACTCCCCCTGTTATCTTCCTTCTTCTTGCACTAGGGATACCCTGCAGTCCTAGTTACAGAGACTCCCCCTGTTATCTTCCTTCTTCTTGCACAAGGGATACTCTGCAGTCCTAGTTACAGAGACTCCCCCTGTTATCTTCCTTCTTCTTGCACTAGGGATACCCTGCAGTCCTAGTTACAGAGACTCCCCCTGTTATCTTCCTTCTTCTTGCACTAGGGATACCCTGCAGTCCTAGTTACAGAAACTCCCCCTGTTATCTTCCTTCTTCTTGCACTAGGGATACCCTGCAGTCCTAGTTACAGAGACTCCCCCTGTTATCTTTCTTCTTCTTGCACTAGGGATACCCTGCAGTCCTAGTTACAGAGACTCCCCCTCTTATCTTCCTTCTTCTTGCACAAGGGATACCCTGCAGTCCTAGTTACAGAGACTCCCCCTGTTATCTTCCTTCTTCTTGCACTAGGGATACCCTGCAGTCCTAGTTACAGAGACTCCCCCTGTTATCTTCCTTCTTCTTGCACTAGGGATACCCTGCAGTCATAGTTACAGAGACTCCCCCTGTTATCTTCCTTCTTCTTGCACAAGGGATACTCTGCAGTCCTAGTTACAGAGACTCCCCCTGTTATCTTCCTTCTTCTTGCACTAGGGATACCCTGCAGTTCTAGTTACAGAGACTCCCCCTGTTATCTTCCTACTTCTTGCACTAGGGATACCCTGCAGTCCTAGTTACAGAGACTCCCCCTGTTATCTTCCTTCTTCTTGCACTAGGGATACCCTGCGGTCCTAGTTACAGAGACTCCCCCTGTTATCTTCCTTCTTCTTGCACTTTGGATACCCTGCAGTCCTAGTTACAAAGACTCCCCCTGTTATCTTCCTTCTTCTTGCACTAGGGATACCCTGCAGTCCTAGTTACAAAGACTCCCCCTGTTATCTTCCTTCTTCTTGCACTAGGGATACTCTGCAGTCCTAGTTACAGAGACTCCCCCTGTTTTCTTCTTCTTGCACAAGTGATACCCTGCAGTCCTAGTTACAGAGACTCCCCCTGTTATCTTCCTTCTTCTTGCACTAGGGATACCCTGCGGTCCTAGTTACAGAGACTCCCCCTGTTATCTTCCTTCTTCTTGCACTAGGGATACCCTGCAGTCCTAGTTACCGAGACTACCCCTGTTATCTTCCTTCTTCTTGCACAAAAGATACCCTACAGTCCTAGTTACAGAGACTCCCCCTGTTATCTTCTTCTTGCACAAGGGATACCCTGCAGTCCTAGTTACAGAGACTCCCCCTGTTATCTTCCTTCTTCTTGCACTAGGGATACCCTGCAGTCCTAGTTACAGAGACTCCACCTGTTATCTTCCTTCTTCTTGCACTAGGGATACTCTGCAGTCCTAGTTACAGAGACTCCCCCTGTTATCTTCCAACTTCTTGCACTAGGGATACCCTGCAGTCCTAGTTACAGAGACTCCCCCTGTTATCTTCTTCTTGCACAAGGGATACCCTGCAGTCCTAGTTACAGAGACTCCCCCTGTTATCTTCCTTCTTCTTGCACAAGGGATACCATGCGGTCCTAGTTACAGAGACTCCCCCTGTTATCTTCCTTCTTCTTGCACTAGGGATACCCTGCAGTCCTAGTTACAGAGACTCCCCCTGTTACCTTCCTTCTTCTTGCACAAGGGATACCCTGCAGTCCTAGTTACAGAGACTCCCCCTGTTATCTTCCTTCTTCTTGCACTAGGGATACCCTGCAGTCATAGTTACAGAGACTCCCCCTGTTATCTTCCTTCTTCTTGCACTAGGGATACCCTGCAGTCCTAGTTACAGAGACTCCCCCTGTTATCTTCCTTCTTCTTGCACTAGGGATACTCTGCAGTCCTAGTTACAGAGACTCCCCCTGTTATCTTCCTTCTTCTTGCACTAGGGATACCCTGCAGTCCTAGTTACAGAGACTCCCCCTGTTATCTTCCTTCTTCTTGCACTAGGGATACCCTGCAGTCCTAGTTACAGAGACTCCCCCTGTTATCTTCCTTCTTCTTGCACTAGGGATACTCTGCGGTCCTAGTTACAGAGACTCCCCCTGTTATCTTCCTTCTTCTTGCACTAGGGATACCCTGCGGTCCTAGTTACAGAGACTCCCCCTGTTATCTTCCTTCTTCTTGCACTAGGGATACCCTGCAGTCCTAGTTACAGAAACTCCCCCTGTTATCTTCCTTCTTCTTGCACTAGGGATACCCTGCATTCCTAGTTACAGAGACTCCCCCTGTTATCTTCCTTCTTCTTGCACTAGGGATACCCTGCAGTCCTAGTTACAGAGACTCCCCCTGTTATCTTCCTTCTTCTTGCACTAGGGATACCCTGCAGTCCTAGTTACAGAAACTCCCCCTGTTATCTTCCTTCTTCTTGCACTAGGGATACCCTGCAGTCCTAGTTACAGAGACTCCCCCTGTTTTCTTTCTTCTTCTTGCACTAGGGATACCCTGCAGTCCTAGTTACAGAGACTCCCCCTCTTATCTTCCTTCTTCTTGCACAAGGGATACCCTGCAGTCCTAGTTACAGAGACTCCCCCTGTTATCTTCCTTCTTCTTGCACTAGGGATACCCTGCAGTCCTAGTTACAGAGACTCCCCCTGTTATCTTCCTTCTTCTTGCACTAGGGATACCCTGCAGTCCTAGTTACAGAGACTCCCCCTGTTATCTTCCTTCTTCTTGCACTAGGGATACCCTGCAGTCCTAGTTACAGAGACTCCCCCTGTTATCTTCCTTCTTCTTGCACTAGGGATACACTGCGGTCCTAGTTACAGAGACTCCCCCTGTTATCTTCCTTCATCTTGCACTTTGGATACCCTGCAGTCCTAGTTACAAAGACTCCCCCTGTTATCTTCCTTCTTCTTGCACTAGGGATACCCTGCAGTCCTAGTTACAAAGACTCCCCCTGTTATCTTCCTTCTTCTTGCACTAGGGATACTCTGCAGTCCTAGTTACAGAGACTCCCCCTGTTATCTTCTTCTTGCACAGGGGATACCCTGCAGTCCTAGTTACAGAGACTCCCCCTGTTATCTTCCTTCTTCTTGCACTAGGGATACCCTGCGGTCCTAGTTACAGAGACTCCCCCTGTTATCTTCCTTCTTCTTGCACTAGGGATACCCTGCAGTCCTAGTTACAGAGACTCCCCCTGTTATCTTCCTTCTTCTTGCACAAGGGATACCCTGCAGTCCTAGTTACAGAGACTCCCCCTGTTATCTTCTTCTTGCACAAGGGATACCCTGCAGTCCTAGTTACAGAGACTCCCCCTGTTATCTTCCTTCTTCTTGCACTAGGGATACCCTGCGGTCCTAGTTACAGAGACTCCCCCTGTTATCTTCCTTCTTCTTGCACTAGGGATACCCTGCAGTCCTAGTTACAGAGACTCCCCCTGTTATCTTCCTTCTTCTTGCACTAGGGATACCCTGCAGTCATAGTTACAGAGACTCCCCCTGTTATCTTCCTTCTTCTTGCACTAGGGATACCCTGCAGTCCTAGTTACAGAGACTCCCCCTGTTATCTTCCTTCTTCTTGCACTAGGGATACTCTGCAGTCCTAGTTACAGAGACTCCCCCTGTTATCTTCCTTCTTCTTGCACTAGGGATACCCTGCAGTCCTAGTTACAGAGACTCCCCCTGTTATCTTCCTTCTTCTTGCACTAGGGATACCCTGCAGTCCTAGTTACAGAGACTCCCCCGCTTATCTTCCTTCTTCTTGCACTAGGGATACTCTGCAGTCCTAGTTACAGAGACTCCCCCTGTTATCTTCCTTCTTCTTGCACTAGGGATACCCTGCGGTCCTAGTTACAGAGACTCCCCCTGTTATCTTCCTTCTTCTTGCACTAGGGATACCCTGCAGTCCTAGTTACAGAAACTCCCCCTGTTATCTTCCTTCTTCTTGCACTAGGGATACCCTGCATTCCTAGTTACAGAGACTCCCCCTGTTATCTTCCTTCTTCTTGCACTAGGGATACCCTGCAGTCCTAGTTACAGAGACTCCCCATGTTATCTTCCTTCTTCTTGCACAAGGGATACCCTGCAGTCCTAGTTACAGAGACTCCCCCTGTTATCTTCCTTCTTCTTGCACTAGGGATACCCTGCAGTCCTAGTTACAGAGACTCCCCCTGTTATCTTCCTTCTTCTTGCACTAGGGATACCCTGCAGTCCTAGTTACAGAGACTCCCCCTGTTATCTTCCTTCTTCTTGCACTAGGGATACCCTGCAGTCCTAGTTACAGAAACTCCCCCTGTTATCTTCCTTCTTCTTGCACTAGGGATACCCTGCATTCCTAGTTACAGAGACTCCCCCTGTTATCTTCCTTCTTCTTGCACTAGGGATACCCTGCAGTCCTAGTTACAGAGACTCCCCCTGTTATCTTTCTTCTTCTTGCACTAGGGATACCCTGCAGTCCTAGTTACAGAGACTCCCCCTCTTATCTTCCTTCTTCTTGCACAAGGGATACCCTGCAGTCCTAGTTACAGAGACTCCCCCTGTTATCTTCCTTCTTCTTGCACTAGGGATACCCTGCAGTCCTAGTTACAGAGACTCCCCCTGTTATCTTCCTTCTTCTTGCACTAGGGATACCCTGCAGTCCTAGTTACAGAGACTCCCCCTGTTATCTTCCTTCTTCTTGCACAAGGGATACTCTGCAGTCCTAGTTACAGAGACTCCCCCTGTTATCTTCCTCCTTCTTGCACTAGGGATACCCTGCAGTTCTAGTTACAGAGACTCCCCCTGTTATCTTCCTACTTCTTGCACTAGGGATACCCTGCAGTCCTAGTTACAGAGACTCCCCCTGTTATCTTCCTTCTTCTTGCACTAGGGATACCCAGCGGTCCTAGTTACAGAGACTCCCCCTGTTATCTTCCTTCTTCTTGCACTTTGGATACCCTGCAGTCCTAGTTACAAAGACTCCCCCTGTTATCTTCCTTCTTCTTGCACTAGGGATACCCTGCAGTCCTAGTTACAAAGACTCCCCCTGTTATCTTCCTTCTTCTTGCACTAGGGATACTCTGCAGTCCTAGTTACAGAGACTCCCCCTGTTATCTTCTTCTTGCACAAGGGATTCCCTGCAGTCCTAGTTACAGAGACTCCCCCTGTTATCTTCCTTCTTCTTGCACTAGGGATACCCTGCGGTCCTAGTTACAGAGACTCCCCCTGTTATCTTCCTTCTTCTTGCACTAGGGATACCCTGCAGTCCTAGTTACAGAGACTCCCCCTGTTATCTTCCTTCTTCTTGCACTAGGGATACCCTGCAGTCCTAGTTACAGAGACTCCCCCTGTTATCTTCTTCTTGCACAAGGGATAACCTGCAGTCCTAGTTACAGAGACTCCCCCTGTTATCTTCCTTCTTCTTGCACTAGGGATACCCTGCGGTCCTAGTTACAGAGACTCCCCCTGTTATCTTCCTTCTTCTTGCACTAGGGATACCCTGCAGTCCTAGTTACAGAGACTCCCCCTGTTATCTTCCTTCTTCTTGCACTAGGGATACCCTGCAGTCCTAGTTACAGAGACTCCCCCTGTTATCTTCCTTCTTCTTGCACTAGGGATACCCTGCGGTCCTAGTTACAGAGACTCCCCCTGTTATCTTCCTTCTTCTTGCACTAGGGATACCCTGCAGTCCTAGTTACAGAGACTCCCCCTGTTATCTTCCTTCTTCTTGCACTAGGGATACCCTGCAGTCCTAGTTACAGAGACTCCCCCTGTTATCTTCCTTCTTCTTGCACAAGGGATACTCTGCAGTCCTAGTTACAGAGACTCCCCCTGTTATCTTCCTTCTTCTTGCACTAGGTATACCCTGCAGTTCTAGTTACAGAGACTCCCCCTGTTATCTTCCTACTTCTTGCACTAGGGATACCCTGCAGTCCTAGTTACAGAGACTCCCCCTGTTATCTTCCTTCTTCTTGCACTAGGGATACCCTGCGGTCCTAGTTACAGAGACTCCCCGTTATCTTCCTTCTTCTTGCACTTTGGATACCCTGCAGTCCTAGTTACAAAGACTCCCCCTGTTATCTTCCTTCTTCTTGCACTAGGGATACCCTGCAGTCCTAGTTACAAAGACTCCCCCTGTTATCTTCCTTCTTCTTGCACTAGGGATACTCTGCAGTCCTAGTTACAGAGACTCCCCCTGTTATCTTCTTCTTGCACAAGGGATTCCCTGCAGTCCTAGTTACAGAGACTCCCCCTGTTATCTTCCTTCTTCTTGCACTAGGGATACCCTGCAGTCCTAGTTACAGAGACTCCCCCTGTTATCTTCCTTCTTCTTGCACTAGGGATACTCTGCAGTCCTAGTTACAGAGACTCCCCCTGTTATCTTCCGTCTTCTTGCACTAGGGATACCCTGCGGTCCTAGTTACAGAGACTCCCCCTGTTATCTTCCTTCTTCTTGCACTAGGGATACCCTGCGGTCCTAGTTACAGAGACTCCCCCTGTTATCTTCCTTCTTCTTGCACTAGGGATACTCTGCAGTCCTAGTTACAGAGACTCCCCCTGTTATCTTCCTTCTTCTTGCACTAGGGATACCCTGCAGTCCTAGTTACAGAGACTCCCCCTGTTATCTTCCTTCTTCTTGCACTAGGGATACCCTGCAGTCCTAGTTACAGAAACTCCCCCTGTTATCTTCCTTCTTCTTGCACTAGGGATACCCTGCAGTCCTAGTTACAGAGACTCCCCCTGTTATCTTCCTTCTTCTTGCACTAGGGATACTCTGCAGTCCTAGTTACAGAGACTCCCCCTGTTATCTTCCTTCTTCTTGCACTAGGGATACCCTGCAGTCCTAGTTACAGAGACTCCCCCTGTTATCTTCCTTCTTCTTGCACTAGGGATACCCTGCAGTCTTAGTTACAGAGACTCCCCCTGTTATCTTCCTTCTTCTTGCACTAGGGATACCCTGCGGTCCTAGTTACAGAGACTCCCCCTGTTATCTTCCTTCTTCTTGCACTAGGGATACCCTGCAGTCCTAGTTACAGAGACTCCCCCTGTTATCTTTCTTCTTCTTGCACTAGGGATACCCTGCAGTCCTAGTTACAGAGACTCCCCCTGTTATCTTCCTACTTCTTGCACTAGGGATACCCTGCAGTCCTAGTTACAGAGACTCCCCCTGTTATCTTCCTTCTTCTTGCACTAGGGATACCCTGCGGTCCTAGTTACAGAGACTCCCCCTGTTATCTTCCTTCTTCTTGCACTTTGGATACCCTGCAGTCCTAGTTACAAAGACTCCCCCTGTTATCTTCCTTCTTCTTGCACTAGGGATACCCTGCAGTCCTAGTTACAAAGACTCCCCCTGTTATCTTCCTTCTTCTTGCACTAGGGATACTCTGCAGTCCTAGTTACAGAGACTCCCCCTGTTTTCTTCTTCTTGCACAAGTGATACCCTGCAGTCCTAGTTACAGAGACTCCCCCTGTTATCTTCCTTCTTCTTGCACTAGGGATACCCTGCGGTCCTAGTTACAGAGACTCCCCCTGTTATCTTCCTTCTTCTTGCACTAGGGATACCCTGCAGTCCTAGTTACCGAGACTACCCCTGTTATCTTCCTTCTTCTTGCACAAGGGATACCCTGCAGTCCTAGTTACAGAGACTCCCCCTGTTATCTTCTTCTTGCACAAGGGATACCCTGCAGTCCTAGTTACAGAGACACCCCCTGTTATCTTCCTTCTTCTTGCACTAGGGATACCCTGCAGTCCTAGTTACAGAGACTCCACCTGTTATCTTCCTTCTTCTTGCACTAGGGATACTCTGCAGTCCTAGTTACAGAGACTCCCCCTGTTATCTTCCTACTTCTTGCACTAGGGATACCCTGCAGTCCTAGTTACAGAGACTCCCCCTGTTATCTTCTTCTTGCACAAGGGATACCCTGCAGTCCTAGTTACAGAGACTCCCCCTGTTATCTTCCTTCTTCTTGCACAAGGGATACCATGTGGTCCTAGTTACAGAGACTCCCCCTGTTATCTTCCTTCTTCTTGCACTAGGGATACCCTGCAGTCCTAGTTACAGAGACTCCCCCTGTTACCTTCCTTCTTCTTGCACAAGGGATACCCTGCAGTCCTAGTTACAGAGACTCCCCCTGTTATCTTCCTTCTTCTTGCACTAGGGATACCCTGCAGTCATAGTTACAGAGACTCCCCCTGTTATCTTCCTTCTTCTTGCACTAGGGATACCCTGCAGTCCTAGTTACAGAGACTCCCCCTGTTATCTTCCTTCTTCTTGCACTAGGGATACTCTGCAGTCCTAGATACAGAGACTCCCCCTGTTATCTTCCTTCTTCTTGCACTAGGGATACCCTGCAGTCCTAGTTACAGAGACTCCCCCTGTTATCTTCCTTCTTCTTGCACTAGGGATACCCTGCAGTCCTAGTTACAGAGACTCCCCCTGTTATCTTCCTTCTTCTTGCACTAGGGATACTCTGCGGTCCTAGTTACAGAGACTCCCCCTGTTATCTTCCTTCTTCTTGCACTAGGGATACCCTGCGGTCCTAGTTACAGAGACTCCCCCTGTTATCTTCCTTCTTCTTGCACTAGGGATACCCTGCAGTCCTAGTTACAGAAACTCCCCCTGTTATCTTCCTTCTTCTTGCACTAGGGATACCCTGCAGTCCTAGTTACAGAGACTCCACCTGTTATCTTCCTTCTTCTTGCACTAGGGATACTCTGCAGTCCTAGTTACAGAGACTCCCCCTGTTATCTTCCTACTTCTTGCACTAGGGATACCCTGCAGTCCTAGTTACAGAGACTCCCCCTGTTATCTTCTTCTTGCACAAGGGATACCCTGCAGTCCTAGTTACAGAGACTCCCCCTGTTATCTTCCTTCTTCTTGCACAAGGGATACCCTGCGGTCCTAGTTACAGAGACTCCCCCTGTTATCTTCCTTCTTCTTGCACTAGGGATACCCTGCAGTCCTAGTTACAGAGACTCCCCCTGTTACCTTCCTTCTTCTTGCACAAGGGATACCCTGCAGTCCTAGTTACAGAGACTCCCCCTGTTATCTTCCTTCTTCTTGCACTAGGGATACCCTGCAGTCATAGTTACAGAGACTCCCCCTGTTATCTTCCTTCTTCTTGCACTAGGGATACGCTGCAGTCCTAGTTACAGAGACTCCCCCTGTTATCTTCCTTCTTCTTGCACTAGGGATACTCTGCAGTCCTAGTTACAGAGACTCCCCCTGTTATCTTCCTTCTTCTTGCACTAGGGATACCCTGCAGTCCTAGTTACAGAGACTCCCCCTGTTATCTTCCTACTTCTTGCACTAGGGATACCCTGCAGTCCTAGTTACAGAGACTCCCCCTGTTATCTTCCTTCTTCTTGCACTAGGGATACTCTGCAGTCCTAGTTACAGAGACTCCCCCTGTTATCTTCCTACTTCTTGCACTAGGGATACCCTGCAGTCCTAGTTACAGAGACTCCCCCTGTTATCTTCTTCTTGCACAAGGGATACCCTGCAGTCCTAGTTACAGAGACTCCCCCTGTTATCTTCCTTCTTCTTGCACAAGGGATACCCTGCGGTCCTAGTTACAGAGACTCCCCCTGTTATCTTCCTTCTTCTTGCACTAGGGATACCCTGCAGTCCTAGTTACAGAGACTCCCCCTGTTACCTTCCTTCTTCTTGCACAAGGGATACCCTGCAGTCCTAGTTACAGAGACTCCCCCTGTTATCTTCCTTCTTCTTGCACTAGGGATACCCTGCAGTCATAGTTACAGAGACTCCCCCTGTTATCTTCCTTCTTCTTGCACTAGGGATACCCTGCAGTCCTAGTTACAGAGACTCCCCCTGTTATCTTCCTTCTTCTTGCACTAGGGATACCCTGCAGTCCTAGTTACAGAGACTCCCCCTGTTATCTTCCTTCTTCTTGCACTAGGGATACCCTGCAGTCCTAGTTACAGAAACTCCCCCTGTTATCTTCCTTCTTCTTGCACTAGGGATACCCTGCATTCCTAGTTACAGAGACTCCCCCTGTTATCTTCCTTCTTCTTGCACTAGGGATACCCTGCAGTCCTAGTTACAGAGACTCCCCCTGTTATCTTCCTTCTTCTTGCACTAGGGATACCCTGCAGTCCTAGTTACAGAGACTCCCCCTCTTATCTTCCTTCTTCTTGCACAAGGGATACCCTGCAGTCCTAGTTACAGAGACTCCCCCTGTTATCTTCCTTCTTCTTGCACTAGGGATACCCTGCAGTCCTAGTTACAGAGACTCCCCCTGTTATCTTCCTTCTTCTTGCACAAGGGATACTCTGCAGTCCTAGTTACAGAGACTCCCCCTGTTATCTTCCTTCTTCTTGCACTAGGGATACCCTGCAGTCCTAGTTACAGAGACTCCCCCTGTTATCTTCCTTCTTCTTGCACTAGGGATACCCTGCAGTCCTAGTTACAGAAACTCCCCCTGTTATCTTCCTTCTTCTTGCACTAGGGATACCCTGCAGTCCTAGTTACAGAGACTCCCCCTGTTATCTTTCTTCTTCTTGCACTAGGGATACCCTGCAGTCCTAGTTACAGAGACTCCCCCTCTTATCTTCCTTCTTCTTGCACAAGGGATACCCTGCAGTCCTAGTTACAGAGACTCCCCCTGTTATCTTCCTTCTTCTTGCACTAGGGATACCCTGCAGTCCTAGTTACAGAGACTCCCCCTGTTATCTTCCTTCTTCTTGCACTAGGGATACCCTGCAGTCATAGTTACAGAGACTCCCCCTGTTATCTTCCTTCTTCTTGCACAAGGGATACTCTGCAGTACTAGTTACAGAGACTCCCCCTGTTATCTTCCTTCTTCTTGCACTAGGGATACCCTGCAGTTCTAGTTACAGAGACTCCCCCTGTTATCTTCCTACTTCTTGCACTAGGGATACCCTGCAGTCCTAGTTACAGAGACTCCCCCTGTTATCTTCCTTCTTCTTGCACTAGGGATACCCTGCGGTCCTAGTTACAGAGACTCCCCCTGTTATCTTCCTTCTTCTTGCACTTTGGATACCCTGCAGTCCTAGTTACAAAGACTCCCCCTGTTATCTTCCTTCTTCTTGCACTAGGGATACCCTGCAGTCCTAGTTACAAAGACTCCCCCTGTTATCTTCCTTCTTCTTGCACTAGGGATACTCTGCAGTCCTAGTTACAGAGACTCCCCCTGTTTTCTTCTTCTTGCACAAGTGATACCCTGCAGTCCTAGTTACAGAGACTCCCCCTGTTATCTTCCTTCTTCTTGCACTAGGGATACCCTGCGGTCCTAGTTACAGAGACTCCCCCTGTTATCTTCCTTCTTCTTGCACTAGGGATACCCTGCAGTCCTAGTTACCGAGACTACCCCTGTTATCTTCCTTCTTCTTGCACAAAAGATACCCTACAGTCCTAGTTACAGAGACTCCCCCTGTTATCTTCTTCTTGCACAAGGGATACCCTGCAGTCCTAGTTACAGAGACTCCCCCTGTTATCTTCCTTCTTCTTGCACTAGGGATACCCTGCAGTCCTAGTTACAGAGACTCCACCTGTTATCTTCCTTCTTCTTGCACTAGGGATACTCTGCAGTCCTAGTTACAGAGACTCCCCCTGTTATCTTCCAACTTCTTGCACTAGGGATACCCTGCAGTCCTAGTTACAGAGACTCCCCCTGTTATCTTCTTCTTGCACAAGGGATACCCTGCAGTCCTAGTTACAGAGACTCCCCCTGTTATCTTCCTTCTTCTTGCACAAGGGATACCATGCGGTCCTAGTTACAGAGACTCCCCCTGTTATCTTCCTTCTTCTTGCACTAGGGATACCCTGCAGTCCTAGTTACAGAGACTCCCCCTGTTACCTTCCTTCTTCTTGCACAAGGGATACCCTGCAGTCCTAGTTACAGAGACTCCCCCTGTTATCTTCCTTCTTCTTGCACTAGGGATACCCTGCAGTCATAGTTACAGAGACTCCCCCTGTTATCTTCCTTCTTCTTGCACTAGGGATACCCTGCAGTCCTAGTTACAGAGACTCCCCCTGTTATCTTCCTTCTTCTTGCACTAGGGATACTCTGCAGTCCTAGTTACAGAGACTCCCCCTGTTATCTTCCTTCTTCTTGCACTAGGGATACCCTGCAGTCCTAGTTACAGAGACTCCCCCTGTTATCTTCCTTCTTCTTGCACTAGGGATACCCTGCAGTCCTAGTTACAGAGACTCCCCCTGTTATCTTCCTTCTTCTTGCACTAGGGATACTCTGCGGTCCTAGTTACAGAGACTCCCCCTGTTATCTTCCTTCTTCTTGCACTAGGGATACCCTGCGGTCCTAGTTACAGAGACTCCCCCTGTTATCTTCCTTCTTCTTGCACTAGGGATACCCTGCAGTCCTAGTTACAGAAACTCCCCCTGTTATCTTCCTTCTTCTTGCACTAGGGATACCCTGCATTCCTAGTTACAGAGACTCCCCCTGTTATCTTCCTTCTTCTTGCACTAGGGATACCCTGCAGTCCTAGTTACAGAGACTCCCCCTGTTATCTTCCTTCTTCTTGCACTAGGGATACCCTGCAGTCCTAGTTACAGAAACTCCCCCTGTTATCTTCCTTCTTCTTGCACTAGGGATACCCTGCAGTCCTAGTTACAGAGACTCCCCCTGTTTTCTTTCTTCTTCTTGCACTAGGGATACCCTGCAGTCCTAGTTACAGAGACTCCCCCTCTTATCTTCCTTCTTCTTGCACAAGGGATACCCTGCAGTCCTAGTTACAGAGACTCCCCCTGTTATCTTCCTTCTTCTTGCACTAGGGATACCCTGCAGTCCTAGTTACAGAGACTCCCCCTGTTATCTTCCTTCTTCTTGCACTAGGGATACCCTGCAGTCCTAGTTACAGAGACTCCCCCTGTTATCTTCCTTCTTCTTGCACTAGGGATACCCTGCAGTCCTAGTTACAGAGACTCCCCCTGTTATCTTCCTTCTTCTTGCACTAGGGATACACTGCGGTCCTAGTTACAGAGACTCCCCCTGTTATCTTCCTTCATCTTGCACTTTGGATACCCTGCAGTCCTAGTTACAAAGACTCCCCCTGTTATCTTCCTTCTTCTTGCACTAGGGATACCCTGCAGTCCTAGTTACAAAGACTCCCCCTGTTATCTTCCTTCTTCTTGCACTAGGGATACTCTGCAGTCCTAGTTACAGAGACTCCCCCTGTTATCTTCTTCTTGCACAAGGGATACCCTGCAGTCCTAGTTACAGAGACTCCCCCTGTTATCTTCCTTCTTCTTGCACTAGGGATACCCTGCGGTCCTAGTTACAGAGACTCCCCCTGTTATCTTCCTTCTTCTTGCACTAGGGATACCCTACAGTCCTAGTTACAGAGACTCCCCCTGTTATCTTCCTTCTTCTTGCACAAGGGATACCCTGCAGTCCTAGTTACAGAGACTCCCCCTGTTATCTTCTTCTTGCACAAGGGATACCCTGCAGTCCTAGTTACAGAGACTCCCCCTGTTATCTTCCTTCTTCTTGCACTAGGGATACCCTGCGGTCCTAGTTACAGAGACTCCCCCTGTTATCTTCCTTCTTCTTGCACTAGGGATACCCTGCAGTCCTAGTTACAGAGACTCCCCCTGTTATCTTCCTTCTTCTTGCACTAGGGATACCCTGCAGTCATAGTTACAGAGACTCCCCCTGTTATCTTCCTTCTTCTTGCACTAGGGATACCCTGCAGTCCTAGTTACAGAGACTCCCCCTGTTATCTTCCTTCTTCTTGCACTAGGGATACTCTGCAGTCCTAGTTACAGAGACTCCCCCTGTTATCTTCCTTCTTCTTGCACTAGGGATACCCTGCAGTCCTAGTTACAGAGACTCCCCCTGTTATCTTCCTTCTTCTTGCACTAGGGATACCCTGCAGTCCTAGTTACAGAGACTCCCCCGCTTATCTTCCTTCTTCTTGCACTAGGGATACTCTGCAGTCCTAGTTACAGAGACTCCCCCTGTTATCTTCCTTCTTCTTGCACTAGGGATACCCTGCGGTCCTAGTTACAGAGACTCCCCCTGTTATCTTCCTTCTTCTTGCACTAGGGATACCCTGCAGTCCTAGTTACAGAAACTCCCCCTGTTATCTTCCTTCTTCTTGCACTAGGGATACCCTGCATTCCTAGTTACAGAGACTCCCCCTGTTATCTTCCTTCTTCTTGCACTAGGGATACCCTGCAGTCCTAGTTACAGAGACTCCCCATGTTATCTTCCTTCTTCTTGCACAAGGGATACCCTGCAGTCCTAGTTACAGAGACTCCCCCTGTTATCTTCCTTCTTCTTGCACTAGGGATACCCTGCAGTCCTAGTTACAGAGACTCCCCCTGTTATCTTCCTTCTTCTTGCACTAGGGATACCCTGCAGTCCTAGTTACAGAGACTCCCCCTGTTATCTTCCTTCTTCTTGCACTAGGGATACCCTGCAGTCCTAGTTACAGAAACTCCCCCTGTTATCTTCCTTCTTCTTGCACTAGGGATACCCTGCATTCCTAGTTACAGAGACTCCCCCTGTTATCTTCCTTCTTCTTGCACTAGGGATACCCTGCAGTCCTAGTTACAGAGACTCCCCCTGTTATCTTTCTTCTTCTTGCACTAGGGATACCCTGCAGTCCTAGTTACAGAGACTCCCCCTCTTATCTTCCTTCTTCTTGCACAAGGGATACCCTGCAGTCCTAGTTACAGAGACTCCCCCTGTTATCTTCCTTCTTCTTGCACTAGGGATACCCTGCAGTCCTAGTTACAGAGACTCCCCCTGTTATCTTCCTTCTTCTTGCACTAGGGATACCCTGCAGTCCTAGTTACAGAGACTCCCCCTGTTATCTTCCTTCTTCTTGCACAAGGGATACTCTGCAGTCCTAGTTACAGAGACTCCCCCTGTTATCTTCCTCCTTCTTGCACTAGGGATACCCTGCAGTTCTAGTTACAGAGACTCCCCCTGTTATCTTCCTACTTCTTGCACTAGGGATACCCTGCAGTCCTAGTTACAGAGACTCCCCCTGTTATCTTCCTTCTTCTTGCACTAGGGATACCCAGCGGTCCTAGTTACAGAGACTCCCCCTGTTATCTTCCTTCTTCTTGCACTTTGGATACCCTGCAGTCCTAGTTACAAAGACTCCCCCTGTTATCTTCCTTCTTCTTGCACTAGGGATACCCTGCAGTCCTAGTTACAAAGACTCCCCCTGTTATCTTCCTTCTTCTTGCACTAGGGATACTCTGCAGTCCTAGTTACAGAGACTCCCCCTGTTATCTTCTTCTTGCACAAGGGATTCCCTGCAGTCCTAGTTACAGAGACTCCCCCTGTTATCTTCCTTCTTCTTGCACTAGGGATACCCTGCGGTCCTAGTTACAGAGACTCCCCCTGTTATCTTCCTTCTTCTTGCACTAGGGATACCCTGCAGTCCTAGTTACAGAGACTCCCCCTGTTATCTTCCTTCTTCTTGCACTAGGGATACCCTGCAGTCCTAGTTACAGAGACTCCCCCTGTTATCTTCTTCTTGCACAAGGGATAACCTGCAGTCCTAGTTACAGAGACTCCCCCTGTTATCTTCCTTCTTCTTGCACTAGGGATACCCTGCGGTCCTAGTTACAGAGACTCCCCCTGTTATCTTCCTTCTTCTTGCACTAGGGATACCCTGCAGTCCTAGTTACAGAGACTCCCCCTGTTATCTTCCTTCTTCTTGCACTAGGGATACCCTGCAGTCCTAGTTACAGAGACTCCCCCTGTTATCTTCCTTCTTCTTGCACTAGGGATACCCTGCGGTCCTAGTTACAGAGACTCCCCCTGTTATCTTCCTTCTTCTTGCACTAGGGATACCCTGCAGTCCTAGTTACAGAGACTCCCCCTGTTATCTTCCTTCTTCTTGCACTAGGGATACCCTGCAGTCCTAGTTACAGAGACTCCCCCTGTTATCTTCCTTCTTCTTGCACAAGGGATACTCTGCAGTCCTAGTTACAGAGACTCCCCCTGTTATCTTCCTTCTTCTTGCACTAGGTATACCCTGCAGTTCTAGTTACAGAGACTCCCCCTGTTATCTTCCTACTTCTTGCACTAGGGATACCCTGCAGTCCTAGTTACAGAGACTCCCCCTGTTATCTTCCTTCTTCTTGCACTAGGGATACCCTGCGGTCCTAGTTACAGAGACTCCCCGTTATCTTCCTTCTTCTTGCACTTTGGATACCCTGCAGTCCTAGTTACAAAGACTCCCCCTGTTATCTTCCTTCTTCTTGCACTAGGGATACCCTGCAGTCCTAGTTACAAAGACTCCCCCTGTTATCTTCCTTCTTCTTGCACTAGGGATACTCTGCAGTCCTAGTTACAGAGACTCCCCCTGTTATCTTCTTCTTGCACAAGGGATTCCCTGCAGTCCTAGTTACAGAGACTCCCCCTGTTATCTTCCTTCTTCTTGCACTAGGGATACCCTGCAGTCCTAGTTACAGAGACTCCCCCTGTTATCTTCCATCTTCTTGCACTAGGGATACTCTGCAGTCCTAGTTACAGAGACTCCCCCTGTTATCTTCCGTCTTCTTGCACTAGGGATACCCTGCGGTCCTAGTTACAGAGACTCCCCCTGTTATCTTCCTTCTTCTTGCACTAGGGATACCCTGCGGTCCTAGTTACAGAGACTCCCCCTGTTATCTTCCTTCTTCTTGCACTAGGGATACTCTGCAGTCCTAGTTACAGAGACTCCCCCTGTTATCTTCCTTCTTCTTGCACTAGGGATACCCTGCAGTCCTAGTTACAGAGACTCCCCCTGTTATCTTCCTTCTTCTTGCACTAGGGATACCCTGCAGTCCTAGTTACAGAAACTCCCCCTGTTATCTTCCTTCTTCTTGCACTAGGGATACCCTGCAGTCCTAGTTACAGAGACTCCCCCTGTTATCTTCCTTCTTCTTGCACTAGGGATACTCTGCAGTCCTAGTTACAGAGACTCCCCCTGTTATCTTCCTTCTTCTTGCACTAGGGATACCCTGCAGTCCTAGTTACAGAGACTCCCCCTGTTATCTTCCTTCTTCTTGCACTAGGGATACCCTGCAGTCTTAGTTACAGAGACTCCCCCTGTTATCTTCCTTCTTCTTGCACTAGGGATACCCTGCGGTCCTAGTTACAGAGACTCCCCCTGTTATCTTCCTTCTTCTTGCACTAGGGATACCCTGCAGTCCTAGTTACAAAGACTCCCCCTGTTATCTTCCTTCTTCTTGCACTAGGGATACCCTGCAGTCCTAGTTACAGAGACTCCCCCTGTTATCTTCCTTCTTCTTGCACTAGGGATACCCTGCAGTCCTAGTTACAGAGACTCCCCCTGTTATCTTCCTTCTTCTTGCACTAGGGATACACTGCGGTCCTAGTTACAGAGACTCCCCCTGTTATCTTCCTTCATCTTGCACTTTGGATACCCTGCAGTCCTAGTTACAAAGACTCCCCCTGTTATCTTCCTTCTTCTTGCACTAGGGATACCCTGCAGTCCTAGTTACAAAGACTCCCCCTGTTATCTTCCTTCTTCTTGCACTAGGGATACTCTGCAGTCCTAGTTACAGAGACTCCCCCTGTTATCTTCTTCTTGCACAAGGGATACCCTGCAGTCCTAGTTACAGAGACTCCCCCTGTTATCTTCCTTCTTCTTGCACTAGGGATACCCTGCGGTCCTAGTTACAGAGACTCCCCCTGTTATCTTCCTTCTTCTTGCACTAGGGATACCCTGCAGTCCTAGTTACAGAGACTCCCCCTGTTATCTTCCTTCTTCTTGCACAAGGGATACCCTGCAGTCCTAGTTACAGAGACTCCCCCTGTTATCTTCTTCTTGCACAAGGGATACCCTGCAGTCCTAGTTACAGAGACTCCCCCTGTTATCTTCCTTCTTCTTGCACTAGGGATACCCTGCGGTCCTAGTTACAGAGACTCCCCCTGTTATCTTCCTTCTTCTTGCACTAGGGATACCCTGCAGTCCTAGTTACAGAGACTCCCCCTGTTATCTTCCTTCTTCTTGCACTAGGGATACCCTGCAGTCATAGTTACAGAGACTCCCCCTGTTATCTTCCTTCTTCTTGCACTAGGGATACCCTGCAGTCCTAGTTACAGAGACTCCCCCTGTTATCTTCCTTCTTCTTGCACTAGGGATACTCTGCAGTCCTAGTTACAGAGACTCCCCCTGTTATCTTCCTTCTTCTTGCACTAGGGATACCCTGCAGTCCTAGTTACAGAGACTCCCCCTGTTATCTTCCTTCTTCTTGCACTAGGGATACCCTGCAGTCCTAGTTACAGAGACTCCCCCGCTTATCTTCCTTCTTCTTGCACTAGGGATACTCTGCAGTTCTAGTTACAGAGACTCCCCCTGTTATCTTCCTTCTTCTTGCACTAGGGATACCCTGCGGTCCTAGTTACAGAGACTCCCCCTGTTATCTTCCTTCTTCTTGCACTAGGGATACCCTGCAGTCCTAGTTACAGAAACTCCCCCTGTTATCTTCCTTCTTCTTGCACTAGGGATACCCTGCATTCCTAGTTACAGAGACTCCCCCTGTTATCTTCCTTCTTCTTGCACTAGGGATACCCTGCAGTCCTAGTTACAGAGACTCCCCATGTTATCTTCCTTCTTCTTGCACAAGGGATACCCTGCAGTCCTAGTTACAGAGACTCCCCCTGTTATCTTCCTTCTTCTTGCACTAGGGATACCCTGCAGTCCTAGTTACAGAGACTCCCCCTGTTATCTTCCTTCTTCTTGCACTAGGGATACCCTGCAGTCCTAGTTACAGAGACTCCCCCTGTTATCTTCCTTCTTCTTGCACTAGGGATACCCTGCAGTCCTAGTTACAGAAACTCCCCCTGTTATCTTCCTTCTTCTTGCACTAGGGATACCCTGCATTCCTAGTTACAGAGACTCCCCCTGTTATCTTCCTTCTTCTTGCACTAGGGATACCCTGCAGTCCTAGTTACAGAGACTCCCCCTGTTATCTTTCTTCTTCTTGCACTAGGGATACCCTGCAGTCCTAGTTACAGAGACTCCCCCTCTTATCTTCCTTCTTCTTGCACAAGGGATACCCTGCAGTCCTAGTTACAGAGACTCCCCCTGTTATCTTCCTTCTTCTTGCACTAGGGATACCCTGCAGTCCTAGTTACAGAGACTCCCCCTGTTATCTTCCTTCTTCTTGCACTAGGGATACCCTGCAGTCCTAGTTACAGAGACTCCCCCTGTTATCTTCCTTCTTCTTGCACAAGGGATACTCTGCAGTCCTAGTTACAGAGACTCCCCCTGTTATCTTCCTCCTTCTTGCACTAGGGATACCCTGCAGTTCTAGTTACAGAGACTCCCCCTGTTATCTTCCTACTTCTTGCACTAGGGATACCCTGCAGTCCTAGTTACAGAGACTCCCCCTGTTATCTTCCTTCTTCTTGCACTAGGGATACCCAGCGGTCCTAGTTACAGAGACTCCCCCTGTTATCTTCCTTCTTCTTGCACTTTGGATACCCTGCAGTCCTAGTTACAAAGACTCCCCCTGTTATCTTCCTTCTTCTTGCACTAGGGATACCCTGCAGTCCTAGTTACAAAGACTCCCCCTGTTATCTTCCTTCTTCTTGCACTAGGGATACTCTGCAGTCCTAGTTACAGAGACTCCCCCTGTTATCTTCTTCTTCACAAGGGATTCCCTGCAGTCCTAGTTACAGAGACTCCCCCTGTTATCTTCCTTCTTCTTGCACTAGGGATACCCTGCGGTCCTAGTTACAGAGACTCCCCCTGTTATCTTCCTTCTTCTTGCACTAGGGATACCCTGCAGTCCTAGTTACAGAGACTCCCCCTGTTATCTTCCTTCTTCTTGCACTAGGGATACCCTGCAGTCCTAGTTACAGAGACTCCCCCTGTTATCTTCTTCTTGCACAAGGGATACCCTGCAGTCCTAGTTACAGAGACTCCCCCTGTTATCTTCCTTCTTCTTGCACTAGGGATACCCTGCGGTCCTAGTTACAGAGACTCCCCCTGTTATCTTCCTTCTTCTTGCACTAGGGATACCCTGCAGTCCTAGTTACAGAGACTCCCCCTGTTATCTTCCTTCTTCTTGCACTAGGGATACCCTGCAGTCCTAGTTACAGAGACTCCCCCTGTTATCTTCCTTCTTCTTGCACTAGGGATACCCTGCGGTCCTAGTTACAGAGACTCCCCCTGTTATCTTCCTTCTTCTTGCACTAGGGATACCCTGCAGTCCTAGTTACAGAGACTCCCCCTGTTATCTTCCTTCTTCTTGCACTAGGGATACCCTGCAGTCCTAGTTACAGAGACTCCCCCTGTTATCTTCCTTCTTCTTGCACAAGGGATACTCTGCAGTCCTAGTTACAGAGACTCCCCCTGTTATCTTCCTTCTTCTTGCACTAGGTATACCCTGCAGTTCTAGTTACAGAGACTCCCCCTGTTATCTTCCTACTTCTTGCACTAGGGATACCCTGCAGTCCTAGTTACAGAGACTCCCCCTGTTATCTTCCTTCTTCTTGCACTAGGGATACCCTGCGGTCCTAGTTACAGAGACTCCCCCTGTTATCTTCCTTCTTCTTGCACTTTGGATACCCTACAGTCCTAGTTACAAAGACTCCCCCTGTTATCTTCCTTCTTCTTGCACTAGGGATACCCTGCAGTCCTAGTTACAAAGACTCCCCCTGTTATCTTCCTTCTTCTTGCACTAGGGATACTCTGCAGTCCTAGTTACAGAGACTCCCCCTGTTATCTTCTTCTTGCACAAGGGATTCCCTGCAGTCCTAGTTACAGAGACTCCCCCTGTTATCTTCCTTCTTCTTGCACTAGGGATACCCTGCAGTCCTAGTTACAGAGACTCCCCCTGTTATCTTCCTTCTTCTTGCACTAGGGATACTCTGCAGTCCTAGTTACAGAGACTCCCCCTGTTATCTTCCGTCTTCTTGCACTAGGGATACCCTGCGGTCCTAGTTACAGAGACTCCCCCTGTTATCTTCCTTCTTCTTGCACTAGGGATACCCTGCGGTCCTAGTTACAGAGACTCCCCCTGTTATCTTCCTTCTTCTTGCACTAGGGATACTCTGCAGTCCTAGTTACAGAGACTCCCCCTGTTATCTTCCTTCTTCTTGCACTAGGGATACCCTGCAGTCCTAGTTACAGAGACTCCCCCTGTTATCTTCCTTCTTCTTGCACTAGGGATACCCTGCAGTCCTAGTTACAGAAACTCCCCCTGTTATCTTCCTTCTTCTTGCACTAGGGATACCCTGCAGTCCTAGTTACAGAGACTCCCCCTGTTATCTTCCTTCTTCTTGCACTAGGGATACCCTGCAGTCCTAGTTACAGAGACTCCCCCTGTTATCTTCCTTCTTCTTGCACTAGGGATACCCTGCAGTCCTAGTTACAGAGACTCCCCCTGTTATCTTCCTTCTTCTTGCACTAGGGATACCCTGCGGTCCTAGTTACAGAGACTCCCCCTGTTATCTTCCTTCTTCTTGCACTAGGGATACCCTGCAGTCCTAGTTACAGAGACTCCCCCTGTTATCTTCCTTCTTCTTGCACTAGGGATACCCTGCAGTCCTAGTTACAGAGACTCCCCCTGTTATCTTCCTTCTTCTTGCACTAGGGATACCCTGCGGTCCTAGTTACAGAGACTCCCCCTGTTATCTTCCTTCTTCTTGCACTAGGGATACCCTGCAGTCCTAGTTACAAAGACTCCCCCTGTTATCTTCCTTCTTCTTGCACTAGGGATACCCTGCAGTCCTAGTTACAGAGACTCCCCCTGTTATCTTCCTTCTTCTTGCACTAGGGATACTCTGCAGTCCTAGTTACAGAGACTCCCCCTGTTATCTTCCTTCTTCTTGCACTAGGGATACCCTGCGGTCCTAGTTACAGAGACTCCCCCTGTTATCTTCCTTCTTCTTGCACTAGGAATACCCTGCGGTCCTAGTTACAGAGACTCCCCCTGTTATCTTCCTTCTTCTTGCACTAGGGATACTCTGCAGTCCTAGTTACAGAGACTCCCCCTGTTATCTTCCTTCTTCTTGCACTAGGGATACCCTGCAGTCCTAGTTACAGAAACTCCCCCTGTTATCTTCCTTCTTCTTGCACTAGGGATACCCTGCAGTCCTAGTTACAGAGACTCCCCCTGTTATCTTCCTTCTTCTTGCACTAGGGATACTCTGCAGTCCTAGTTACAGAGACTCCCCCTGTTATCTTCCTTCTTCTTGCACTAGGGATACCCTGCAGTCCTAGTTACAGAGACTCCCCCTGTTATCTTCCTTCTTCTTGCACTAGGGATACCCTGCAGTCTTAGTTACAGAGACTCCCCCTGTTATCTTCCTTCTTCTTGCACTAGGGATACCCTGCGGTCCTAGTTACAGAGACTCCCCCTGTTATCTTCCTTCTTCTTGCACTAGGGATACCCTGCAGTCCTAGTTACAGAGACTCCCCCTGTTATCTTCCTTCTTCTTGCACTAGGGATACCCTGCAGTCCTAGTTACAGAGACTCCCCCTGTTATCTTCCTTCTTCTTGCACTAGGGATACTCTGCGGTCCTAGTTACAGAGACTCCCCCTGTTATCTTCCTTCTTCTTGCACTAGGGATACCCTGCAGTCCTAATTACAGAGACTCCCCCTGTTATCTTCCTTCTTCTTGCACAAGGGATACCCTGCGGTCCTAGTTACAGAGACTCCCCCTGTTATCTTCCTTCTTCTTGCACTAGGGATACCCTGCAGTCCTAGTTACAGAGACTCCCCCTGTTATCTTCCTTCTTCTTGCACTAGGGATACTCTGCAGTCCTAGTTACAGAGACTCCTCCTGTTATCTTCCTTCTTCTTGCACTAGGGATACCCTGCAGTCCTAGTTACAGAGACTCCCCTTGTTATCTTCCTTCTTCTTGCACAGGGCATACAGGGACTTGTTTTCAGGCCTGGGACCGGCACTTGAGCTCTGTATCTGTAGCTGGCAATCCCCACCGGAACTGGAGCTTGAGCTAATTAGGGGGTCCCGCTCCCCACCTTTTCATACCCCTAGCCCACCCTATTGCAACATTCAGGGCTTGTGCCCAGGCCCCTGATTGGTGGGTACGACTCCTGTTACAGGAGAAGGCCGAAGGCCGCTGCTTCAGCACGTCTCCTGCAAGCACATTAACCCCCGGGTCCCTGAGCTGCTGGAACCAGGCTTACAGAACAGTTACCGCTTCTGGTGCAACCTCCTATAGTACAGCGGTGTTATAGATAGTAACGGTTAAGCCCTGCATTACCCCGACCTAACGGCAGCCATGTTTGCCCCTCCCGCACACCCATTGTGTGTTATTTGTATTATTTGTTATTTATAGGATCGCCGCGGGTATTATCACTGCTGTGAAGCGCTGTGTACACTAATGGCGCTGTATAAATACATACAAGCATTGACTGGTTGAGCAACCTGTGCTGAAGCTGGGACCGATTGAGCCACACGTGCTGAAGCAGTAATCAATTGAGCCACCTGTGCTGAAGCAGGGACCGAGTGAGCCACCTGTGCTGAAGCAGGAACCGATTGAGCCACCTATGCTGAAGCAGGGACTGGTTGAGCCACCTGTGCTTAAGCAGGGACCGATTGAACTGTGCTGAAGCAGGGACTGATAAATATTGATAAATATGAGCATAGCGTTGGATAAGCCATTCGTTGTATAACGAGGACCGCCTGTACCCCGAAAATGTATTCTATATGGGGGTTAACCTGCAGGTAACCCCCGGGATCCTCAGGCCGCCCCGATTAACCCCGGAAAATAACGGGGCGCGTATTCAGTCCCCGTCACCGGCGTATTCCGGGGACCCCCTCACTGCGGTAATTATCCCCCCGCGGGGCCCCCCCCCGTCACTGCGGTAATTATCCCCCCGCGGGGCCCCCCCCCGTCACTGCGGTAATTATCCCCCCGCGGGGCCCCCCCGTCACTGCGGTAATTATCCCCCCGCGGGGCCCCCCCCCGTCACTGCGGTAATTATCCCCCCGCGGGGCCCCCCCCGTCACTGCGGTAATTATCCCCCCGCGGGCCCCCCCCGTCACCTGCGGTAATTATCCCCCCGCGGAGCCCCCGTCCACTGCGGTAATTATCCCCCCGCGGGGCCCCCCCCGTCACTGTGGTAATTATCCCCCCGCGGGGCCCCCCCCGTCACTGCGGGTAATTATCCCCCCGCGGGGCCCCCCCCGTCACTGCGGTAATTATCCCCCCGCGGGGCCCCCCGGTCACTGCGGTAATTATCCCCCCCGCGGGGCCCCCCCCCGTCACTGTAATTATCCCCCCGCGGGGCCCCCGTCACTGCGGTAATTATCCCCCCGCGGGGCCCCCCCCGTCACTGCGGTAATTATCCCCCCGCGGGGCCCCCCCCGTCACTGCGGTAATTATCCCCCCGCGGGGCACCCCCGTCACTGCGGTAATTATCCCCCCGCGGGGCCCCCCCCGTCACTGCGGTAATTATCCCCCCGCGGGGCCCCCCCGTCACTGCGGTAATTATCCCCCCGCGGGGCCCCCCGTCACTGCGGTAATTATCCCCCCGCGGGGCCCCCGTCACTGCGGTAATTATCCCCCCGCGGGGCCCCCGTCACTGCGGTAATTATCCCCCCGCGGGGCCCCCGTCACTGCGGTAATTATCCCCCCGCGGGGCCCCCCCCGTCACTGCGGTAATTATCCCCCCGCGGGGCCCCCCCGTCACTGCGGTAATTATCCCCCGCGGGGCCCCCCCCGTCACTGCGGTAATTATCCCCCCGCGGGGCCCCCCCCGTCACTGCGGTAATTATCCCCCCGCGGGGCCCCCGTCACTGCGGTAATTATCCCCCCGCGGGGCCCCGTCACTGCGGTAATTATCCCCCCGCGGGGCCCCCCGTCACTGCGGTAATTATCCCCCCGCGGGGCCCCCCCGTCACTGCGGTAATTATCCCCCCGCGGGGCCCCCCCCCCGTCACTGCGGTAATTATCCCCCCGCGGGCCCCCCGTCACTGCGGTAATTATCCCCCCGCGGGCCCCCCCCGTCACTGCGGTAATTATCCCCCCGCGGGCCCCCCCCGTCACTGCGGTAATTATCCCCCGCGGGGCCCCCCCCGTCACTGCGGTAATTATCCCCCCGCGGGGCCCCCCCGTCACTGCGGTAATTATCCCCCCGCGGGGCCCCCCCCGTCACTGCGGTAATTATCCCCCCGCGGGGCCCCCGTCACTGCGGTAATTATCCCCCCGCGGGGCCCCCGTCACTGCGGTAATTATCCCCCCGCGGGGCCCCCCCCGTCACTGCGGTAATTATCCCCCCGCGGGGCCCCCGTCACTGCGGTAATTATCCCCCCGCGGGGCCCCCCCCGTCACTGCGGTAATTATCCCCCCGCGGGGCCCCCCCGTCACTGCGGTAATTATCCCACACGGGGCCCCCCCCGTCACTGCGGTAATTATCCCCCCGCGGGGCCCCCCCCATCACTGCGGTAATTATCCCCCCGCGGGGCCCCCGTCACTGCGGTAATTATCCCCCCGCGGGGCCCCCCCGTCACTGCGGTAATTATCCCCCCGCGGGGCCCCCCCCGTCACTGCGGTAATTATCCCCCCGCGGGGCCCCCGTCACTGCGGTAATTATCCCCCCGCGGGGCCCCCCCCGTCACTGCGGTAATTATCCCCCCGCGGGGCCCCCCCCGTCACTGCGGTAATTATCCCCCCCGCGGGGCCCCCCCCGTCACTGCGGTAATTATCCCCCCGCGGGGCCCCCCCCCGTCACTGCGGTAATTATCCCCCCGCGGGGCCCCCGTCACTGCGGTAATTATCCCCCCGCGGGGCCCCCCCGTCACTGCGGTAATTATCCCCCGCGGGGCCCCCCGTCACTGCGGTAATTATCCCCCCGCGGGGCCCCCGTCACTGCGGTAATTATCCCCCCGCGGGGCCCCCCCCCGTCACTGCGGTAATTATCCCCCCGCGGGCCCCCCCCGTCACTGCGGTAATTATCCCCCCGCGGGGCCCCGTCACTGCGGTAATTATCCCCCCGCGGGGCCCCCCCCGTCACTGCGGTAATTATCCCCCCGCGGGGCCCCCCCCGTCACTGCGGTAATTATCCCCCCCGCGGGGCCCCCCGTCACTGCGGTAATTATCCCCCCGCGGGGCCCCCCCCGTCACTGCGGTAATTATCCCCCCGCGGGCCCCCGTCACTGCGGTAATTATCCCCCCGCGGGGCCCCCCCCGTCACTGCGGTAATTATCCCCCCGCGGGGCCCCCGTCACTGCGGTAATTATCCCCCCGCGGGGCCCCCCCCGCGGGCCCCCCCCGTCACTGCGGTAATTATCCCCCCGCGGGGGCCCCCCCCGTCACTGCGGTAATTATCCCCCCGCGGGGCCCCCGTCACTGCGGTAATTATCCCCCCGCGGGGCCCCCCCGTCACTGCGGTAATTATCCCCCCGCGGGGCCCCCCCCGTCACTGCGGTAATTATCCCCCCGCGGGGCCCCCGTCACTGCGGTAATTATCCCCCCGCGGGGCCCCCCCCGTCACTGCGGTAATTATCCCCCCGCGGGGCCCCCGTCACTGCGGTAATTATCCCCCCGCGGGGCCCCGTCACTGCGGTAATTATCCCCCCGCGGGCCCCCCCCCGTCACTGCGGTAATTATCCCCCCGCGGGGCCCCCCCCCGTCACTGCGGTAATTATCCCCCCGCGGGGCCCCCCCCCCGTCACTGCGGTAATTATCCCCCCGCGGGGCCCCCCCCCGTCACTGCGGTAATTATCCCCCCGCGGGGCCCCCGTCACTGCGGTAATTATCCCCCCACGGGGCCCCCGTCACTGCGGTAATTATCCCCCCGCGGGGCCCCCGTCACTGCGGTAATTATCCCCCCGCGGGCCCCCCCCCGTCACTGCGGTAATTATCCCCCCGCGGGGCCCCCCCCGTCACTGCGGTAATTATCCCCCCGCGGGGCCCCCGTCACTGCGGTAATTATCCCCCCGCGGGGCCCCCGTCACTGCGGTAATTATCCCCCCGCGGGGCCCCCCCCCGTCACTGCGGTAATTATCCCCCCGCGGGGCCCCCCCCCGTCACTGCGGTAATTATCCCCCCGCGGGGCCCCCCCCGTCACTGCGGTAATTATCCCCCCGCGGGGCTCCCGTCACTGCGGTAATTATCCCCCCGCGGGGCCCCCGTCACTGCGGTAATTATCCCCCCGCGGGGCCCCCCCGTCACTGCGGTAATTATCCCCCCGCGGGGCCCCCGTCACTGCGGTAATTATCCCCCCGCGGGCCCCCCCCCCCCCCCCCTTCACTGCGGTAATTATCCCCCCGCGGGGCCCCCGTCACTGCGGTAATTATCCCCCCGCGGGGCCCCCCCGTCACTGCGGTAATTATCCCCCCCCCCGTCACTGCGGTAATTATCCCCCCGCGGGGCCCCCCCGTCACTGCGGTAATTATCCCCCCGCGGGGCCCCCCCCGTCACTGCGGTAATTATCCCCCGCGGGGCCCCCGTCACTGCGGTAATTATCCCCCCGCGGGGCCCCCCCCGTCACTGCGGTAATTATCCCCCCGCGGGGCCCCCGTCACTGCGGTAATTATCCCCCCGCGGGGCCCCCCCCGTCACTGCGGTAATTATCCCCCCGCGGGGCCCCCGTCACTGCGGTAATTATCCCCCCGCGGGGCCCCCCCGTCACTGCGGTAATTATCCCCCCGCGGGGCCCCCCCGTCACTGCGGTAATTATCCCCCCGCGGGCCCCGTCACTGCGGTAATTATCCCCCCGCGGGGCCCCCCCCGTCACTGCGGTAATTATCCCCCCGCGGGGCCCCCGTCACTGCGGTAATTATCCCCCTGCGGGGCCCCCCCCCGTCACTGCGGTAATTATCCCCCCGCGGGCCCCCCCCGTCACTGCGGTAATTATCCCCCCGCGGGGCCCCCCCGTCACTGCGGTAATTATCCCCCCGCGGGGCCCCCCCCGTCACTGCGGTAATTATCCCCCCGCGGGGCCCCCCCGTCACTGCGGTAATTATCCCCCCGCGGGGGCCCCCCCCCGTCACTGCGGTAATTATCCCCCCGCGGGGCCCCCCCCGTCACTGCGGTAATTATCCCCCCGCGGGGCCCCGTCACTGCGGTAATTATCCCCCCGCGGGGCCCCCCCGTCACTGCGGTAATTATCCCCCCGCGGGGCCCCCGTCACTGCGGTAATTATCCCCCCGCGGGGCCCCCCCCCGTCACTGCGGTAATTATCCCCCCGCGGGGCCCCCCCCGTCACTGCGGTAATTATCCCCCCGCGGGGCCCCCGTCACTGCGGTAATTATCCCCCCGCGGGGCCCCCCCCGTCACTGCGGTAATTATCCCCCCGCGGGGCCCCCCCCGTCACTGCGGTAATTATCCCCCCGCGGGGCCCCCGTCACTGCGGTAATTATCCCCCCGCGGGGGCCCCGTCACTGCTGTAATTATCCCCCCGCGGGCCCCCCCGTCACTGCGGTAATTATCCCCCCCCCCGTCACTGCGGTAATTATCCCCCCGCGGGGCCCCCCCGTCACTGCGGTAATTATCCCCCCGCGGGGCCCCCCCCGTCACTGCGGTAATTATCCCCCGCGCGGGGCCCCCGTCACTGCGGTAATTATCCCCCCGCGGGGCCCCCCCCGTCACTGCGGTAATTATCCCCCCGCGGGGCCCCCGTCACTGCGGTAATTATCCCCCCGCGGGGCCCCCCCCGTCACTGCGGTAATTATCCCCCCGCGGGGCCCCCCGTCACTGCGGTAATTATCCCCCCGCGGGGCCCCCCCCCGGTCACTGCGGTAATTATCCCCCGCGGGGCCCCGTCACTGCGGTAATTATCCCCCCGCGGGGGCCCCCCCCGTCACTGAGGTAATTATCCCCCCGCGGGGCCCCCGTCACTGCGGTAATTATCCCCCCGCGGGGCCCCCCCGTCACTGCGGTAATTATCCCCCGCGGGCCCCCCCCGGTCACTGCGGTAATTATCCCCCCGCGGGGCCCCCCCGTCACTGCGGTAATTATCCCCCCGCGGGGGCCCCCCCCGTCACTGCGGTAATTATCCCCCCGCGGGGCCCCCCCCGTCACTGCGGTAATTATCCCCCCGCGGGGCCCCCCCCCGTCACTGCGGTAATTATCCCCCCGCGGGGCCCCCCCCGTCACTGCGGTAATTATCCCCCCGCGGGGCCCAGTCACTGCGGTAATTATCCCCCCGCGGGGCCCCCCCGTCACTGCGGTAATTATCCCCCCGCGGGGCCCCCGTCACTGCGGTAATTATCCCCCCGCGGGGCCCCCCCCGTCACTGCGGTAATTATCCCCCGCGGGGCCCCCCCCGTCACTGCGGTAATTATCCCCCGCGGGGCCCCCGTCACTGCGGTAATTATCCCCCCGCGGGGCCCCCCCCGTCACTGCGGTAATTATCCCCCCGCGGGGCCCCCGTCACTGCGGTAATTATCCCCCCGCGGGGGCCCCGTCACTGCGGTAATTATCCCCCCGCGGGGCCCCCCCGTCACTGCGGTAATTATCCCCCCGCGGGGCCCCCCCCGTCACTGCGGTAATTATCCCCCCGTGGGGCCCCCGTCACTGCGGTAATTATCCCCCCGCGGGGCCCCCGTCACTGCGGTAATTATCCCCCCGCGGGGCCCCCCCCGTCACTGCGGTAATTATCCCCCCGCGGGGCCCCCCCCGTCACTGCGGTAATTATCCCCCCGCGGGGCCCCCCCCCGTCACTGCAGTAATTATCCCCCCGCGGGGCCCCCCCCGTCACTGCGGTAATTATCCCCCCGCGGGGCCCCCCCGTCACTGCGGTAATTATCCCCCCGCGGGGCCCCCCCCGTCACTGCGGTAATTATCCCCCGCGGGGCCCCCCCGTCACTGCGGTAATTATCCCCCCGCGGGGCCCCGTCACTGCGGTAATTATCCCCCCGCGGGGCCCCCGTCACTGCGGTAATTATCCCCCGCGGGGCCCCCCCGTCACTGCGGTAATTATCCCCCCGCGGGGCCCCCGTCACTGCGGTAATTATCCCCCCGCGGGGCCCCCCCCGTCACTGCGGTAATTATCCCCCCGCGGGGCCCCCCCGTCACTGCGGTAATTATCCCCCCGCGGGGCCCCCCCGTCACTGCGGTAATTATCCCCCCGCGGGGCCCCGTCACTGCGGTAATTATCCCCCCGCGGGGCCCCCCGTCACTGCGGTAATTATCCCCCCGCGGGGCCCCGTCACTGCGGTAATTATCCCCCCGCGGGGCCCCCGTCACTGCGGTAATTATCCCCCCCGCGGGCCCCCCGTCACTGCGGTAATTATCCCCCCGCGGGCCCCCCCCGTCACTGCGGTAATTATCCCCCGCGGGGCCCCCGTCACTGCGGTAATTATCCCCCCGCGGGGCCCCCCCGTCACTGCGGTAATTATCCCCCCGCGGGGCCCCCCCGTCACTGCGGTAATTATCCCCCGCGGGCCCCCCCCGTCACTTGCGGTAATTATCCCCCCGCGGGGCCCCCGTCACTGCGGTAATTATCCCCCCGCGGGGCCCCCGTCACTGCGGTAATTATCCCCCCACGGGGCCCCCCCCGTCACTGCGGTAATTATCCCCCGCGGGGCCCCCCCCGTCACTGCGGTAATTATCCCCCCGCGGGGCCCCCGTCACTGCGGTAATTATCCCCCGCGGGGCCCCCCCGTCACTGCGGTAATTATCCCCCCGCGGGGCCCCCCCCCGTCACTGCGGTAATTATCCCCCCGCGGGACCCCGTCACTGCGGTAATTATCCCCCCGCGGGGCCCCGTCACTGCAGTAATTATCCCCCCGCGGGGCCCCCCCCGTCACTGCGGTAATTATCCCCCCGCGGGGCCCCCCGTCACTGCGGTAATTATCCCCCCGCGGGGCCCCCGTCACTGCGGTAATTATCCCCCCGCGGGCCCCCCCCGTCACTGCGGTAATTATCCCCCCGCGGGGCCCCCCCCCGTCACTGCGGTAATTATCCCCCCGCGGGGCCCCCCCCCGTCACTGCGGTAATTATCCCCCCGCGGGGACCCCCGTCACTGCGGTAATTATCCCCCCGCGGGGCCCCCCCCGTCACTGCGGTAATTATCCCCCCGCGGGGCCCCCCCGTCCACTGCGGTAATTATCCCCCCGCGGGCCCCCCCCGTCACTGCGGTAATTATCCCCCCGCGGGGCCCCGTCACTGCGGTAATTATCCCCCGCGGGGCCCCCCGTCACTGCGGTAATCATCCCCCCGCGGGGCCCCCGTCACTGCGGTAATTATCCCCCCGCGGGGCCCCCGTCACTGCGGTAATTATCCCCCGCGGGGCCCCCCCCGTCACTGCGGTAATTATCCCCCCGCGGGGCCCCCCGTCACTGCGGTAATTATCCCCCCCGCGGGGCCCCCGTCACTGCGGTAATTATCCCCCGCGGGGCCCCCCCCCGTCACTGCGGTAAATTATCCCCCCGCGGGGCCCCCCCGTCACTGCGGTAATTATCCCCCCGCGGGGCCCCCCGTCACTGCGGTAATTATCCCCCCGCGGGCCCCCCCCGTCACTGCGGTAAATTATCCCCCGCGGGGCCCCCCGTCACTGCGGTAATTATCCCCCCGCGGGGCCCC
>NW_027455394.1:0-37952 GCF_040206685.1 Ascaphus truei
ATTAGCCTCATCCCATTGGCAAGGAATTATCTTCCTCCTATCAGAACCTGCCAGGTCACATGGGCAAATCCTACAGCCAGCTCAGGTAACTCTAAGCATGCTCAGTAAGCAGCTTGGTAGCACTGCTAAGTAAAAAGGGGCCATTCATTTCTGGGGACGCAATGTCTGGAGTTTGGTCCCAAGGTGTGAAATAGCCAGGATGAGTAACAGGACCTGCTACTCAGAAACATCCTGATTAAGTGACACTTTATGACTCTGGGGTCTTTCATGTATGCATAACATTTGGTCCTTAATGCATTACAAAGGCAGGCAGAAACAATAGCATCCTGCCTGTACATATTAACTGCACCAGAAAGGCACTTCATCAAAAATATATGTTTCCCTTATGACAAAGTTATATGTTTAATATGTGTGTACTTGGGGGATTACACTGAGGCGGCACCCCAAAAATCAGGGTGCTGGCTCACTCCGTTCCTAAATTAGCAGTCTTAAAAGGGGAACAGCATATAATATTAACCCCTTCATCCCCAATACGAAATAGGGGTAACCAGCCGAGCCCACTGCCTTTATTAATGCGCTGATTACCCCCCCATTTTCGCCACACCTCCCCCACTCAAAGTCCAAGGTTTGCCCTGGCCACCTCCTCTGGTGGTTGGGCTGACCTGAGGGTTTTTTAAGTCATTAGGTCTTGGGGATTGTCCTGCCGGGAGAGGCCATCAGCGTTCCCATGCTCACTGCCTTTCTTGTACTGAATGGTGAAGTCACATTCTTGCAAGGCAAGGCTCCAGCGCAAGAGCTTGGCATTCTCTCCCGACACCCGCTGTAACCAACTTAGGGGGTTATGGTCAGTGATAACAGTGAATGTTCTGCCATACAGAAAGGGCTGTAGCTTCTTTAGAGCCCATACTATGGCCAGACACTCCTTCTCAATAGTGGCATATGCTCCTTCTCTGGGCAGCCGCTTGCAGCCCAGAAACATCATTGGAGGTTCCCTGACCTCCTCCCCCACCTGGCTGAGCACAGCACCAATGCCAAAGTCTGAGGCATCAGTCTGCTCCAGAAACTTGTTGGAATAATCTGGAGCGGCAAGGATGGGTGCAGTCTTCAAAGCCTGAAATGCTTTTTCCCAGGCTGGAGACCAGACTACCAGCACAGACTGTCGCTTCTGGGTCAAGTCAGTCAGGGGTTTGGCAATGGCACTATACTGGGGAACAAACTTCCTATAGTAGCCTGCAGTGCCTAGAAACGCCATGGCCTGCTTCTTGGTTTTGGGAGTGGGCCACTGCACTACTGCCTCTACCTTAGCTGGTTCTGGCTTGAGGTGCCATCCACACACCCTATGCCCTAGGTATAAGACTTCAGCCATCCCTACTAAGCACTTGGTGGGTTTTAAGGCAAGACCTGCCTCCCTAGTCCTGGCTAGCCCCGCAGCTACATGAATCAAGTGTGATTCCCAGGTATTACTGAACACAGCAATATCATCCAGATAAGCCCTTGCAAACCCTTGCATGCCCTCTAGCAAATGATTGACCAGGCGTTGGAAGGTAGCCGGTGCATTCTTCATCCCAAATGGCATCACCAAGAACTTATAGAGGCCACTTGGGGTGATGAACGCCGACTTCTCCCTAGCCTCCTGGGTCAAAGGGATCAGCCAGTACCCTTTACTGTGATCCCTGGTGGTCAGATACCTTGCCCCCGCGAGTTCATCCAGCAACTCATCTATGCGGGGCATGGGGTAGGCATCTGAAACCGTCCCTGCATTGAGCTGCTGGTAGTCCACATAGAACCAGGTGGTCCCATCCTTCTTAGGCACTAGGACTACCGGACAAGCCCAAGGGCTTTGGGATGGTACAATTACCCCTAGGGCCAGCATCTCCTCCACCTCCCTCTCTATACTGCCCTTCACCTCTGCTGACACTCTATAAGCGTGCTTATGCAGAGGTCTCAGATCCCCTGTAAGCACTGGGTGCTCAGTGATGTGTGTCCTCCCTGGCTTGTCTGTGAACAGAGCCCTATACTGCTCTAGCATAGCCCTGGCATCTGCTCTCTGCCTGACACTCAGCTGAGATCCTATCTCCACCTGCTCTATGGTACCTCCCTGCCTAGCTTCCCCTAGGAGATCTGGCAGAGCTATGTCCTCCTTGAGCACATGAATGTGATAGACTTTGGTCCTCCCTGTCTCCCTGTATGTCCCTACATACCTCTGCACTCTCTCTAGTGCCCTCCTGACCAGGCGGTGGGAGGTAGCCAGAGCATTCCTCATCCTGAATGGCACCCTGACAAACTCACAGAGGCCATTCTGAAGGCTGAAGTCTGACCCCCCCTTTGCCTTCCTCTCTACACTGTCTGCCACCTCTGCTGATACTCCATAGGTATTCTTATGCAGAGGATGCAGATCACCTGGGAGCACAGGCTGATCTGTACTATGTGCCCTGCCCAGCTTGTCTGAGAACAGGACCCTAGGCTGCTCTACCCTAGCCCCGGCTTCTGCCCCTGCCTGCCTACCTCCCAGGGCCCCTAGCTCAACTAGGACCCCCCTAGGAATTCCTATCCTACCTAAGAGGCCTGGCACTGCCTGAGCTACTTCCTGAAACATGTTCCCCATTCCTGGTAACAGGTTCAGGAGCATCTGCACAAAATCACCCGCTTTACCCTCTGGCTGGCAGGCGTCCCAGGGGTGGCCAAAGTCTGCCACTGCCCCTGCTGCCTCCGGCCAGAAGTAAGGCTGCAACAGCTGGGTTCTCATGTGAGTGACCCCTTGATGCCCCACTAGTGGACTGGGGAAGGCTACCTGCAACACTTGCTGCCTACCCTCCCTGGGTCCCACTAACCGTCTTCTACCTGTCCAGCCCCTGGCTAACCCGGTAGAACCTGGCTCCCTACCCCAGAGCCCGCGGTGCCACCGCCTGTGGTCTGACCCCCTGCTTTCCCAGGACTCGGACGCCCGCAGTCCCATACCTTCTAAGCTGGGGTCAGCTTTCACCGCATCCCTATCTGCTGTCCCTAATTCTAACCACCCACCCTTAGTCTCTAAGTCAGGGGTAACAGGGACAGGTAAAGGGAACAGTAAGTCAGTCACTGGTCGCGACTCAGTAGTCTGGCTTACCTGTCTGGTCTCCGCAGAGGCCACTGGAACCATTGGTCCCAAATGCAGGGGGACAGAGGTTGATTCTGCTGTGATTCCTGATGACAGGCTCTTAGGAATCGCAGCAACAGCAGGCAATTCCGCAGCAACCACACAGATCACAGGCTCCAGGTTATTGCTAAGGCGCACCTCAGCAGTTTCCCTGGACAAAACCCCCACCTCCCTCATGCCATGATTGGCACCCCCATCCAAAATGATCTGGGCACCCTGTAAGGACTGCAGCCCTCCATCAGGCATGGTTCTTTGCACCCCGGTGCCCGGGAGCAAATCTTCTGGCCGCACCAGAATAACAGCAGCACCCAAATCTGGCAAGCTCCCTGCTTGCCGGTCACCAAAGGTAACCCTCTGTGGGTGCCTGCTCAGGACATCAGCAGGCTGCATCTCGACTGATGCACTTGGACATCCTCTGCTCACTGCTGCTGGCTCCGAGGTGACAAAAGCAGCATCTGCCTGGGACATCCCTCTTGGTTGTGGCTCCATGGCTGTGCTCTGTTCCTCTGTGTGGGCCAGCCCAATCTGGGTTACTGGCCCTTCCGCTTGTGAACGTTGCCCCTGATGGGGTCCCCCAGACCGCTCACGGTCTGGGCAGTGTGGCCGAATGTGGCCCACCTTGTGGCAATGATAGCACCGTCTCTCAAGCTTGAACTCCCCAGTATAGGGCGTGTCGCTGCCCACTGTATGTTTTGGAGTCCACTGAAGTGCAGACTGGTCCCCCCTAGCCGGAATGGCTGCCTCTCTGGGGACTGCTGCGTTGCTCACCAAGGCTCTGCTGGTTACATATTCATCTGCTGGCTCTGCTGCGTCCATAGCAGTTACTCTGGGAACGTCCTGTTCCCCGCTGACAAGGTGGGAGTGAGGGGGCCTTCCAAGCGCTGTCGACAGGAGCTCAAGTCGCTGTTCATAGCTAAGCCCTTCTCCCCAGGCGGTGAGGAGTGCAATGAGTCCAGAGGTAGCCAGTCTGGTCGCCGCAGCGACTGATCCATCTGCACCCCCTGGCACCACGCCACCCTCTTCCAGGCGGTCACTGACATCCTTCCCCTCTCCTTGCAGTCCCGGAGCTGGAGAGATCTCCTGCACTCCGGGCTGAGTACTGTCTGCTGGCGGGGCCATCCTGTCCTCATATTCTTCTAAGTCCTCCTCCAGCTGACTCTTGGAACGACCGTCTGTCGTGAACCCGTACCCCAAACATCTCTCCACTATCTGCACCCGGTTCCAGGTACAAAACCTTCCTGAGCGTGGATTCATGGTGCCACTGGGGTATGAGTCCAGAGACCAGTGAATTATCTCGTGCTTCTTTGGAAGTGTGTGTAAGTTGACACTTGTCTGAGGAGCTTGCAATCTGCAAGGTCCTCACTATATTACAGAACACTGCAATATAGGCTCAATCAGTATCCCACCAGCTGCCACCAGTTTTAAACGCCTGTGACGGGAGGCGCGCTTAATAACACATTTATATTTTGTGGGTCCTGATTGAGCAGAACAGGTTGAGCAAAATAAACTGAGATTTATTCCCTTGATAGGCAAACACACGACAACTGCAGAATAAACTTAATAATTACACTCACGGGTAGAGAAACAGAGGATAATGTCCAGAAATGTGCAAAGCACCAGAAGATTGGCCTTTAAAATGTAGTCCATTTGCAAATTGCCAAATAAATAGCCAGTTCAATCCTTCTGTGATTGTGCAAAGTCCTTTCTGGTTCTCTGGGATTGGTCTGGATACCCAGGGCTAACGAAATCCTGAAGCAGGGCAAGTTTCCTTGTTGCGATGTTTTTTAACCCCTTGCGTTCTGGAATCGTAGCCGCTGTACTTAGGTCTTATCCGCTTGAAGAAATCAGGTAACAGCAACAGCAAAAACAACACAGGAACAACACAGGAATGAGGGGTACAGGCCTTTTTAAGGACAAGGGCCTGTGAAGTGTTACATTAGCCTCATCCCATTGGCAAGGAATTATCTTCCTCCTATCAGAACCTGCCAGGTCACATGGGCAAATCCTACAGCCAGCTCAGGTAACTCTAAGCATGCTCAGTAAGCAGCTTGGTAGCACTGCTAAGTAAAAAGGGGCCATTCATTTCTGGGGACGCAATGTCTGGAGTTTGGTCCCAAGGTGTGAAATAGCCAGGATGAGTAACAGGACCTGCTACTCAGAAACATCCTGATTACGTGACACTTTATGACTCTGGGGTCTTTCATGTATGCATAACATTTGGTCCTTAATGCATTACAAAGGCAGGCAGAAACAATAGCATCCTGCCTGTACATATTAACTGCACCAGAAAGGCACTTCATCAAAAATATATGTTTCCCTTATGACAAAGTTATATTTTTAATATGTGTGTACTTGGGGGATTACACTGAGGCGGCACCCCAAAAATCAGGGTGCTGGCTCACTCCGTTCCTAAATTAGCAGTCTTAAAAGGGGAACAGCATATAATATTAACCCCTTCATCCCCAGCATATAATATTAACCCCTTCATCCCCAATACGAAATAGGGGAACCAGCCGAGCCCACTGCCTTTATTAATGCGCTGATTACCCCCCATTTTCGCCACAATGGGTGCACACAAAACACCCTGTTTATGTGACTGTTTATCCCTGTCAAGTCCTTACTATCTACCGGGGTCAATGTTAGTAAGGTGGTAGATGCTGATGTTAGTGTGAAGCCACCAAAAGACACTGAACTATTCATAATGCTTGCACACGTATACCACTTTAAATGGTGTTAGTAAGTAGAAAAAATGGTCTTGGTTCCCCCATAGTTAATCCTAAAGGGGTGGGCCCCAAATGGGGCTGTTATAATATAGAACACTATGTGATAGCAAAACTATGCCACAGCTAGTAGGGTGGGTAATAGGTTACCCTGTAGAGACATTTCTGTAATCGTTGTGAAAGCTGTTACTCCCAAGAAGTAGGGTCCCTACAAACCAAATAATAGGGGGGTGATGGACGCACTGAGGGGAGAACTGAGAGACAACCAACTCACAGATATTTGGAGAATGCTGAACCCACTATTGAGAGACTATACTTTATTTTCCCACCCCCACACAACATATAGCAGAATCGATTACTTCTTTGTATCTAGCAGACGGGCTCCAAAGATCTCCCATGCAGGGATTCCTGACATTTCATGGTCTGACAACGCACCTATAGTGCTGAGGTGCAATCAAGGATTCCTAGACAGACCTGGAGCAAATTGGAAACGTAACGAGTCTCTACTAAAAATCCCAGAAGTGGAGCAAATAATTGGTGGAGAGATTGACCAGTTTTTCCAATTGAATAACGTTCGTGTTGAATCCCACCTGGTACTGTGGGAGGCCCACAAAGTAACTATGAGGGGGGACCCTAATTAGTTTAGCGGCAAAACAAAAAAGAGAAAGAAATTAGAAAATATTTTTGTTACAATCAAAACTAAAAGATGAACTAGCCATCCATAAACAAAACCCTATCCCTACTCATCTTATAGAAATTCAGGACACCAGACTTGAACTTAATTTGGCCCTAACCTCACAGAAGTGGCAACAGCTACGAAACGCATAGAATCCAAATCAGCTGTTGGAGGACATTGCCCGTGGTGAATTGGTGTGAGGAGGTGCTGGCAAGCAAGAAAGCTGTAGAGATCGTAGTGGCAGACAGCGTCTTCCGCCCTGACTGCAGTCGTCACAGGAAGTGATGCACGCGGAAGGATCTCTCAGTGACTGAATCACCGGCGTCTCCCCACGAGTCCCCACCAACGGTCCTCTCCAACGTACCTAAATCTCTGTACAAATGTGAGTGCATTACCTATGTGTGTTTTTTGTGCCACATTATACCCCTATGTACTACACTATTGTGTGCTCTCTTTCTTTTCCAACATCCTCGGGAGGTACACCCAGCATTTATGGACAGATCTAGCCCACCAGATGTACAGCTCTAATATCAGAGGGCTTCAATTATAAAAGGGCTCCTGTCAAAGAGAGATGGATCTCTAAGACGTCTGTTACAATTTTACTTATTGTGAGTGAGACCTATTAGAGACTATTGTTTGCACGTATATTTTATACGATCTGCACTATTATTTTTACCACTTTTTTCTTTCCCTGTATATCATCTTGAGAATCTGAGCGCTCCCCCTACCTGGAAGACAAGACAACACAATGAGCTGGTCAAAGAGGTGGTTTTATGAAAAAGCAAACAAACCAGATCATTGCTAGCGAACAAATTAAGGATTAACAGACCAAATTACAATATCCATGAGTTAAGAATAAAAACAGGAGTCACTACAGCCAACCCAAAAATCAATAGTGGAGGAATTCAAGAGCTTTTATGAGGAACTCTATAATTGGGAAAAAGTGGCACAGAATGGTAAGACAACAAGAGTTCTGAGGGATTTCCTAAAGAGCTCGGGCCTACCAAGACTGAATGGTTTGGAGAGGGAACTATTAGGTTCAAGTTTCACCTTAGACGAACTAACACCGCCAGGCAGCACTGGTAAACCAGTGCTTCAGCACAAGAGTCCCGAGCGGCCTGTGCAAGGAGAGAGAGAGAGCTACAGACCTCAGGACTCGTAGCCTGGCCTCTGCTAAGGGTAGAGCAGCAGACCACAGGAAACAGGAAGCTGAAGAATACACGGGAGGTGCTCCGCTTTAGCACATGAACCAGGACACGGCCTCTGCTATGGAGAATGAGCAGCAAGCCCCCCGTACCGGTAGATAGGCTCTTGCTGTGGAAGGATAGCAGGCCTCAGGAAACAGGGAGCTGAAGTCAACACTGGAGAGACCTCCGCTTCAGCACAGGAGACAGGAACAGACCTCTGCGTGAACTAGGGAATAGAACTTAGAGAGATTAGTACACAACAGAGCTAAGCCTTAGGGCTTGTGGCAGAACACTTGTGACAACCAGGAAGGGTTATGCTCGGCAGGGAAGCATTGTGGGGAAAGGTGTCTTTAAAGGTCAGTGAACCAATAGCAGAAGAGGCGTGTGACAGCATTGCCTCAATGAGTGAACACAAGGTGGAGCTGCAGCAAACATCAGGAGCAGTGTTCCAGGGCTGCACAGGTCTGTAAGGCAAGGCAAACAGCAAAGTAAGGTGCGGATCCGTTACAGCCTGTTTGTGCATTTCAGCTCTGAGTATGTAGCAATATTCAGGGGCAGGCCTAAGCAACCTATGAGCATGTTAATCCAAAGGGTGGATATGGATTGCAACACCCCCTGATGTGTGTGTGTGAGCCAATCGGTATCCAGCTTTGAGTTGTAATTATTCAAAGCTAGAGACACTCCCTGAGGATATTCAAATTGAGACATGTTCCCAAATTCAGTTAGTTAGCCAGTTGAGAGTCTTCAGAGAGAGAGCAGCACAGAGAATAGTTCTCTCCCTCCTACCCCACCTGGGTGGGGAGGGAGGGGAATCGTCCTGCCCTAATGCAGAGGGCAGAGTAAAGAGAGAGACGCCTATGATGCTGTGCTGATGTGATGCTGTGCTGTGCATGCTGATCTGCTCTGCTATTAAAGAACCACCAAAGAAGCTGCTGTGTGTGTATCACTGTCACTGTTCCTGTCATGAGAAGGAGAGTGTGTCAGTGGGGGTCTCTCCTCTGGAGACCCCAGGGGATCCCTACTGGCTGGAGGCGCTGCACCACCTGAGGAGAACAAGGTAACCTGTCCCACCCTCCTGTCTCTGTCCTGGGTTCTCCCCACACCCCCGCGCAGCGCGTCACACCGGTGGAGCGCACTCTTTCCCTACCAAGGAAGGGAAGGGGGGGTTGAGGGGGCCATCGGGGCCGTATGTTGTGCAGGCCTTGGCTATAGCTTCTCTGTGTGAGGCCGACATGTAAAAGAGGAAGTACCTTCCGAGCTGAAGCAGAAAGGGGAAATAAGTGGCAGGGGGAGGAGTAAGCAGAGAAAGAAGATCAGCTAGCAGGGGCACTGAGTATATCACCAGACGTCACTGCACACACGGCACAGAGTATATCACCAGACATCACTACACACACAGGCACAGAGTATATCACCAGACACACAGCACAGAGTATATCACCAGACCTCACTACACACAGGGCACAGAGTATATCACCAGACGTCACTACACACATGGCACAGAGTATATCACCAGACCTCACTACACACACAGGCACAGAGTATATCACCAGACCTCACTACACACACGGGCACAGAGTATATCACCAGACGTCACTACACACACGGGCACAGAGTATATCACCAGAAGTCACTACACACACAGCACAGAGTATATCACCAGACGTCACTACACACACGGGCACAGAGTATATCACCAGACGTCACTACACACACGGGCACAGAGTATATCACCAGAAGTCACTACACACACAGCACAGAGTATATCACCAGACGTCACTACACACACGGGCACAGAGTATATCACCAGACGTCACTACACACACGGGCACAGAGTATATCACCAGACCTCACTACACACACGGCACAGAGCATATCACCAGACGTCACTACACACACGGCACAGAGTATATCACCAGACCTCACTACACACACGGGAACAGAGTATATCACCAGACCTCACTACACACACGGGCACAGAGCATATCACCAGACGTCACTACACACACGGCACAGAGTATATCACCAGACCTCACTACACACACGGGCACAGAGTATATCACCAGACGTCACTACACACACGGGCACAGAGTATATCACCAGACGTCGCTACACACACGGCACAGAGTATATTACCAGACGTCACTACACACACGGGCACAGAGTATATCACCAGACGTCACTACACACACGGGCACAAAGTATATCACCAGACGTCACTACACACACGGGCACAGAGTATATCACCAGACGTCACTACACACACGGGCACAGAGTATATCACCAGACCGCACTACACACACGGCACAGAGTATATCACCAGACCGCACTACACACACGGCACAGAGTATATCACCAGACCTCACTACACACACGGGCACAGAGTATATCACCAGACCTCACTACACACGGCACAGAGTATATCACCAGACCTCACTACACACACGGCACAGAGTATAACACCAGACCTCACTACACACACGGCACAGAGTATATCACCAGACGTCGCTACACACACGGGCACAGAGTATATCACCAGACATCACTACACACACGGGCACAGAGTATATCACCAGACGTCACTACACACACGGGCACAGAGTATATCACCAGACGTCACTACACACACAGCACAGAGTATATCACCAGACGTCACTACACACCCAGCACAGAGTATATCACCAGACGTCACTACACACACGGCACAGAGTATATCACCAGACCTCACTACACACACGGCACAGAGTATATCACCAGACCTCACAACACACACAGCACAGAGTATATCACCAGACCTCACAACACACACAGCACAGAGTATATCACCAGACGTCACTACACACACGGCACAGAGTATATCACCAGACCTCACTACACACACAGCACAGAATATATCACCAGACGTCACTACACACACGGCACAGAGTATATCACCAGACCTCACTACACACACGGCACAGAGTATATCACCAGACGTCACTACACACAAAGCACAGAGTATATCACCAGACGTCACTACACACACGGGCACAGAGTATATCACCAGACGTCACTACACACACGGCACAGAGTATATCACCAGACCTCACTACACACACGGCACAAAGTATATCACCAGCCTCACTACACACACGGGCACAGAGTATATCACCAGACTTCACTACATACACGGGCACAGACTATATCACCAGACGTCACTACACACATAGGCACAGAGTATATCACCAGACCTCACTACACACACGGCACAGAGTATATCACCAGACGTCACTACACATACGGACACAGAGTATATCACCAGACGTCACTACACACACAGGCACAGAGTATATCACCAGACCTCACTACACACACGGCACAGAGTATATCACCAGACCTCACTACACACACGGGCACAGAGTATATCACCAGACCTCACTACACACACGGCACAGAGTATATCACCAGACCTCACTACACACACGGGCACAGAGTATATCACCAGACCTCACTACACACACAGCACAGAGTATATCACCAGACCTCACTACACACACAGGCACAGAGTATATTACCAGACCACACTACACACACAGCACAGAGTATATCACCAGACGTCACAACACACACAGCAGAGTATATCACCAGACCTCACTACAGACACAGCACAGAGTATATCACCAGACCTCACTACACACACAGGCATAGAGTATATCACCAGATGTCACTACACACACAGCACAGAGTATATCACCAGACCTCACTACACACACGGCACAGAGTATATCACCAGACGTCACTACACACACGGGCACAGAGTATATCACCAGACGTCACTACACACACGGGCACAGAGTATATCACCAGACCTCACTACACACGGCACAGAGTATATCACCAGACCTCACTACACACACGGCACAGAGTATATCACCAGACGTCACTACACACAGCACAGAGTATATCACCAGACGTCACTACACACACGGCACAGAGTATATCACCAGACGTCACTACACACACGGGCACAGAGTATATCACCAGACGTCACTACACACACGGGCACAGAGTATATCACCAGACGTCACTACACACACAGGGCACAGAGTATATCACCAGACGTCACTACACACACGGCACAGAGTATATCACCAGACGTCACTACACACACAGCACAGAGTATATCACAAGACCTCACTACACACACGGGCACAGAGTATATCACCAGACGTCACTACACACGGCACAGAGTATATCATCAGACGTCACTACACACGGACACAGAGTATATCACCAGACACACGGCACAGAGTATATCATCAGACACACGGCACAGAGTATATCACCAGACGTCACTACACACACGGCACAGAGTATATCACCAGACGTCACTACACACACGGCACAGAGTATATCACCAGACGTCACTACACACACGGGCACAGAGTATATCACCAGACGTCACTACACACACGGGCACAGAGTATATCACCAGACCTCACTACACACACGGCACAGAGTATATCACCAGACCTCACTACACACACGGCACAGAGTACATCACCAGACGTCACTACACACACGGGCACAGAGTATATCGCCAGACGTCACTACACACACAGCACAGAGTATATCACCAGACCTCACTACACACACGGGCACAGAGTATATCACCAGACGTCACTACACACACGGGCACAGAGTATATCACCAGACGTCACTACACACACGGGCACAGAGTATATCACCAGACACACGGCACAGAGTATATAATCAGACACACGGCACAGAGTATATCACCAGACGTCACTACACACACGGGCACAGAGTATATCACCAGACGTCACTACACACACAGGGCACAGAGTATATCACCAGACGTCACTACACACACGGCACAGAGTATATCACCAGACCTCACTACACACACGGGCACAGAGTATATCACCAGACGTCACTACACACACGGGCACAGAGTATATCACCAGACGGCACTACACACACGGGCACAGAGTATATCACCAGACGGCACTACACACACGGGCACAGAGTATATCACCAGATGGCACTACACACACGGGCACAGAGTATATCACCAGACGGCACTACACACACGGGCACAGAGTATATCATCAGACACACGGCACAGAGTATATCACCAGACACAGGGACACAGAGAATATCACCAGACGTCACTACACACGGCACAGAGTATATCACCAGACGGCACTACACACACGGGCACAGAGTATATCACCAGACGGCACTACACACACGGGCACTGAGTATATCAACAGACGGCACTACACACACGGGCACAGAGTATATCATCAGACACACGGCACAGAGTATATCACCAGACACAGGGACACAGAGAATATCACCAGACGTCTCTACACACACGGCACAGAGTATATCACCAGACGGCACTACACACACGGGCACAGAGTATATCACCAGGTGTCACTATACATACAGCACAGAGTATATCACCAGACGGCACTACACACACGGCACAGAGTATATCACCAGACGGCACTACACACACGGGCACAGAGTATATCACCAGACGGCACTATACATACAGCACAGAGTATATCACCAGACGGCACTACACACACAGCACAGAGTATATCACCAGATGTCACTACACACACGGGCACAGAGTATATCACCAGACACACCGCACAGAGTATATCACCAGACCGCACTATATACGGTGGGAGATGGGGGTGAGATTGTCACTATGTTTCTCACCAGCCCACAGCCAGCACCATGTGCAGCTCTCACCAGGGGGCACTCACCGCACCTTGCTTGGGAGCCCACCAGGGGTCACTGTTCCATATGAGCTCAGGAGGAGCTGGTTAGAGGCGCTCTGGCCCCTCCTCTTCCCTCTCTATTGTCCCGCTGCTGCAGCCGGATGTCCTGGTGTGTGAGGTTTGATTCCGGCAGGAAACACTGACCCTGAGCACAGACTGTCCCACATCCTGAGGGGGGAATCCAGGTCACTCCCACAGGGAAGGACTGAGAGATCACAGGGGCTCCCCCCACCCTCCATAGGAAGTACACGGGCACAGAGTATATCACCAGACCTCACTACACACGGCACAGAGTATATCACCAGACCTCACTACACACACGGGCACAGAGTATAACACCAGACATCACTACACACACGGGCACAGAGTATATCACCAGACCTCACTACACACACGGGCACAGAGTATAACACCAGACCTCACTACACACACAGCACAGAGTATATCACCAGACATCACTACACACACGGGCACAGAGTATATCACCAGACGTCACTACACACACGGGCACAGAGTATATCACCAGACGTCACTACACACACAGCACAGAGTATATCACCAGACGTCACTACACACACGGGCACAGAGTATATCACCAGACCTCACTACACACACGGCACAGAGTATATCACCAGACGTCACTACACACACGGGCACAGAGTATATCACCAGACCTCACTACACACACGGCACAGAGTATATCACCAGACGTCACTACACACACGGGCACAGAGTATATCACCAGACGTCACTACACACACGGGCACAGAGTATATCACCAGACGTCACTACACACACAGGACACAGAGTATATCACCAGACGTCACTACACACACGGCACAGAGTATATCACCAGACGTCACTACACACGGCACAGAGTATATCATCAGACGTCACTACACACGGACACAGAGTATATCACCAGACACACGGCACAGAGTATATCATCAGACACACGGCACAGAGTATATCACCAGACGTCACTACACACACGGCACAGAGTATATCACCAGACGTCACTACACACACGGCACAGAGTATATCACCAGACCTCACTACACACAGCACAGAGTATATCACCAGACGTCACTACACACACGGCACAGAGTATATCACCAGACGTCACTACACACACGGGCACAGAGTATATCACCAGACGTCACTACACACACGGGCACAGAGTATATCACCAGACCTCACTACACACACGGCACAGAGTATATCACCAGACCTCACTACACACACGGCACAGAGTACATCACCAGACGTCACTACACACACGGGCTCAGAGTATATCGCCAGACGTCACTACACACACAGCACAGAGTATATCACCAGACCTCACTACACACACGGGCACAGAGTATATCACCAGACGTCACTACACACACGGGCACAGAGTATATCACCAGACGTCACTACACACACGGGCACAGAGTATATCACCAGACGTCACTACACACACGGGCACAGAGTATATCACCAGACACACGGCACAGAGTATATAATCAGACACACGGCACAGAGTATATCACCAGACGTCACTACACACACGGCACAGAGTATATCACCAGACCTCACTACACACACGGCACAGAGTATATCACCAGACGTCACTACACACACGGCACAGAGTATATCACCAGACGTCACTACACACACGGGCACAGAGTATATCACCAGACGTCACTACACACAAGGCACAGAGTATATCACCAGACGTCACTACACACACGGGCACAGAGTATATCACCAGACGTCACTACACACACAGGGCACAGAGTATATCACCAGACGTCACTACACACACGGCACAGAGTATATCACCAGACCTCACTACACACACGGGCACAGAGTATATCACCAGACGTCACTACACACGGCACAGAGTATATCACCAGACGGCACTACACACACGGGCACAGAGTATATCACCAGACGGCACTACACACACGGGCACAGAGTATATCACCAGACGGCACTACACACACGGGCACAGAGTATATCATCAGACACACGGCACAGAGTATATCACCAGACACAGGGACACAGAGAATATCACCAGACGTCACTACACACACGGCACAGAGTATATCACCAGACGGCACTACACACACGGGCACAGAGTATATCACCAGACGGCACTATACATACAGCACAGAGTATATCACCAGACGGCACTACACACACGGCACAGAGTATATCACCAGACGGCACTACACACACGGGCACAGAGTATATCACCAGACGGCACTATACATACAGCACAGAGTATATCACCAGACGGCACTACACACACAGCACAGAGTATATCACCAGATGTCACTACACACACGGGCACAGAGTATATCACCAGACACACGGCACAGAGTATATCACCAGACCGCACTATATACGGTGGGAGATGGGGGTGAGATTGTCACTATGTTTCTCACCAGCCCACAGCCAGCACCATGTGCAGCTCTCACCAGGGGGCGCTCACCGCACATTGCTTGGGAGCCCACCAGGGGTCACTGTTCCATATGAGCTCAGGAGGAGCTGGTTAGAGGCGCTCTGGCCCCTCCTCTTCCCTCTCTATGGTCCCGCTGCTGCAGCCGGATGTCCTGGTGTGTGAGGTTTGATTCCGGCAGGAAACACTGACCCTGAGCACAGACTGTCCCACATCCTGAGGGGGGAATCCAGGTCACTCCCACAGGGAAGGACTGAGAGATCACAGGGGCTCCCCCCACCCTCCATAGGAAGTACACACACAGTGAGGGGGGGATAAAGTGCACATCTCAGGCACTGAGGGGGACACACACTGAGGAATAGGCTCTGCAGCCTCTAAGTCCCTTTTCCTGTGCCCCCCTCACATTGCCCACCCCCTGCTGCACAGAGATCTTCAGCCTGTGTTATTGGGTAAGTGCTTTCCTCCTCCTCCCTTCCCCTCCCTTGTGTGACCTGTGCACATTATCCCAGTGCTGTTCTCAGCTTCCTTAGGCCTCGGTCCCGCTGCGCTCGTTGGCGCGGGCGGCGGGTCGCGAGTTCCCCACCAGCAGGGGAATCCTCGCGAGCCGGTCCCGGTCCCCACTGGCTGCACAGCTGACTACACGCTGTTGCGCGTCAGCCGCTGGAGACACCACAGAATGGTGTTTTCTAGCTTCGACGCGTGACGTGTGTGGCTGTGAGCCAATGGGGAGGGGAGGCTTCGGGAGGAGGAGAGGCTTCGGGGAGCGGGGAGGAGTGTGGAGTGAAAGCAGGTGAGTGCCTCTCTGTGTGCATGCCTGTCTGTGTGTGTGTGTGTGTGTGTGTGTGCGCGTGCGTGCCTGCCTGTGTGTATGAATGAGTGCCTGCGTGTGTTTAAACTTACTTTCCAGCCCGAGTCCGTGGAGGGAGGGGGGGTGGGAGAGTAGCGGGTCCCTCCGCTCAAGCCACGCCCCCCCTCCCTGTCAAACCGCCCACCACCCGCTCCGGCTCCCGCTCCCTACAGACCGCATATCGCGGTCTGTGTATCTCAGCGCACTGCCTGTCAGCAGTGCGGGTGCGCTGACTCTGGGAGCGGGGCCTTAGCCTTACACACAGGAGCCTGAGAGGCTGAGCCTCTGATAGTGAGGGGGGGCCTCTGGCACTGGGGGGGTTACTCCTCCTGTATCACAGGGACTGGGAGATAATGGGGGTTATTTTACATTGGGAATTAACATTAGGAATCAGTGAGGATAAGATTGGGAAAGTTATTAAATAGAGTTAGAAAGTAATTAGATTGAGGGAGTATTGGTTGGCGTTTAACTCCTTCATTACCACAGGGGCAGCATCCTGTGTGTGTGTTATGGGCTATAGCTTCTCTATACACGATACATAAAGCTTGGCCCCCTGCAGACGCACTTACCTGAATGCCCTCCTACTGTCTCTCTACGTTCTCCCCACCAATTAGATTGTAAGCTCCTCGGGGCAGGGACTCCTCCGAAATGTTACATTTATGTCTGAAGCGATTATTCCCATGATCTGTTATTTGTATGTTATTTATATGATTGTCACGTTTATTACTACTGTGAAGCGCTATGTACACTAATGGTGCTATATAGATAAATACATACAATTGCTGTTGGTATGTACATACTAACTCATTTTGAATGCCATCTTAAGCATGTTTATATAATTATTTCACATAACTCTGCTTAGAATATATATATATATATATATATATATATATATATATATATATATATATATATATATATATATATATGTGTGTATATGTATATGTGTGTGTAATGGGTGTTCCCTGTGAACACAGACGCTCTGATGCTGTATATTACCTGTGTGGCCCTTAGGAGCCCAAGCCTCCGCTCGGGGAGCCTGGGGTACATATTTATCTCTCTCGTGGTGCAACGCCTCCACCTGGGAGGGATCCCGACATGGCGGGAGGGGCCCCTCACAGGACTCAAACCAATGACAGCCACTTGGTATGAATCAACAAAAGTATCCTTTACTGAACATGCATATATTCCTTATACTCTATAAGTCCCAATGTCATTCACTCCCACTTCTGAGTGTATACCCCTTGCCCACTACCGTGTACCCCCACACCGTGTCCACAGAATAACCCCCTTGTCCCGTGGTCAGCGCTGCCACTATGTGTGAGTACTCTGTAGGTGGTGCTCGTGAGTAACAATACCTGCCCAGTGCGACGGCACCCGGGCGTTCAAAAGATCTTCAAAAAGGGTCCGACGACCTCCTGGTTCCACCAGCGAGATGATCGGTCAGGGTCGTCCACCCTGGGTACAGTTCCGCTCTCTCTGCGGAGTAGGCCTGATCCCAGGCCTCGGTAGGAAGCGCAGCGTCCGCTGTGTCCCTGACTGGCTCTGTATATGCTAAAGGGGCAGGTTCCCTAACCTCGGGCCTGTCCCTGCAGTAACACAATCTACTGAGTGGCTCGGGTGCTAACTGGGGCCTAGGGGGCTGCTGGCCTAGTGCAGTGGGTCACTGACCCCTGCACCCTCACCTCCTTCCCCTAGACTCTCCTGGCGCCGACTGACGTGTTTCCCAGCGCGCAAAATGTATCAATCCCTGAGAGCAGGGAGATACTGCAGCCCTATTGGCTCCCTGGCGTCATGTGGGGCGCTCCTGAGGCTCATGTGACATGTAGTCCCTGCCCATAGTCTCTCCTGATTGGTGGGGGTTCACGCGCTATAACTGCGTATGCGCGAGCTAGCCGAAGGCCTCCGCATTTACTGCCCTCACTGCGCATGCGCCAAGCAAAAGAAGATGGCGGCGTCCTGCAATGGGAGCCGCCGGGAGTACCTGGCTACGTGATCGCCGCCGCACCAGCACCCAGCAACCGCCCGCACCCACTCTTGCGGCCAGCTGACGGGTCAGTCGTTGTGTTCGGCAGACCCCCGCGACTGCCGCCAAGGTGAGGAGGGGTACTGGAAAGCCCAAGGGGACCGGGATATATATGTATGTATGTATGTATGTACGTATGTATGTGTGTGTATGTACTTTTGTCAAGTCCATTATTACATGGAAACCCCTTAAGGCAATGCTTGCTGCTTTAAACATAGCCTGGGATGAGATGCAAAGCCAATAAACCCACTCACAGACACTGTCTTATTGTGTTTACAATACTTGTATTATACGTGTGGATACGTTCCACAGATATAACACAGAGAATAGTGCTTTTGATTCAGTATCAGAATATAACTATTCCGCTGGAAATTATCTGGGTCGGGAAGCAGTGATCCCGTCATAATAGGACGGGGCTTATAAGGGTGTGAGCAGGTCAGAAGTCTGTGTCCTACCTTCAGATGGGCAGAGCCTATTCCCTCATGTCATGTGCTGACATTGAGAGACCAGGGGAAAATAAATAATCAGTGAGTAAAATGTCACTGTTTCCCCAGGCATTCCTTTATATAAGAGTGTCCTGCCAGGTACAAATGTGCTGAATGTGAGAAACTGGAGGTGATCGAGGAACAAATTAATGAGGGTGTGAGGGATCAAACCCCCCTATTTATTATGGTGGGGTAAGGTGAGGGAAGTTACTGCACTGGTTCCTCTGCATTACCCACTTCTCACCGTATGAAATAGGAAAGTGAGACTGTGTCAGTATGGAGCAGAACTGCTGGACCTGAGAGAGTATCGGGAGCATTTATCAAAGTCTCACTCATGTACTGTATCTGCGTTTTATTCTTACTATGGAACAGTACAGTATGTTACTATGTTACACTATGGGGACTTTACTGGTCTTTTGGCTGCTAATCTCCGACTCTTTATACTTTTCTAGATGGTTATGTTGTGACACAATCCTGAGCCATTAAAGTTTTGCAGTGTATGAAATTAAGTGCCTGTTTGCGGATGGACCATGTGTGTTTTTTGGTGCCCCTGTCTTCTCCGACTCCTTTTGGGGTTAATGATTTAGGTGTGAAAGTGCTGATACTAAATGCTGTATATTTCTCCAAAAAAACTGATCATTCCAATTCTGTTTTATATACAGGCACATTCTAAAACCCAACACATATGGATTAACCTCCAGAGGACCACTGCCCACTGCCAGCACCTCCCAGAGGACCACTGCCCACTGCCAGCACCTCCCAGAGGACCACTGCCCACTGTCAGCACCTCCCAGAGGACCACTGCCCACTGCCTGCACCTCCCAGAGGACCACTGCCCACTGCCAGCACCTCCCAGAGGACCACTGCCCACTGCCAGCACCTCCCAGAGGACCACTGCCCACTGCCAGCACCTCCCAGAGGACCACTGCCCACTGCCAGCACCTCCCAGAGGACCACTGCCCACTGCCAGCACCTCCCAGAGGACCACTGCCCACTGCCAGCACCTCCCAGAGCAGCGCTGCCCACTGCCAGCACCTCCAGAGCAGTGCTGCCCACTCCCAGCACCTCCCAGAGCGGCACTGCCCACTGCCAGCACCTCCAGAGGACCACTGCCAACACCTCCCAGAGCAGCACTGCCCACTGCCCGCACCTCCAGAGCAGCGCTGCCCACTGCCCGCACCTCCAGAGCAGCGCTGCCCACTGCCCGCACCTCCCAGAGCAGCACTGCCCACTCCCAGCATGGATCCACGCTTGATAAGTGAGTAGAGGAGATATTTTAGTGTCTTTGGAATATGCAAGGGGGGAATATCTGATTATTTGGCAGTTATGTGAGTCAAACACCCAAACGAATCTTATTTTCCTATAGAACTATCAGCAGGTAAGAAGATAATATATCTTCACCTCTGTCATGTTCTGCCAGAAGGGCTAGTAATACATTTCTTTACAAGAGGTATTATATTATACCAATATCAGAGGAGGTGAAAGCACAAGAAGCGCCCCCACTCCCAGCTTTACATGATGGGTTTTCCTTTTCTTATTGCCAGATTTCCCAGTGATTGTATCGGAGAGGTTAGAGATTAAGTCAGAGAAAGAAGAGACAGACACTGAGGAACATGTGACCCCAATAAAGGAAGAAATAGATGCATTTCCTGTTTGTGGTAAGTACCATTACATCCTCACTTATCTGTATTCAGTCTGTTTAAAAATGGACTGAAATGGGTACAATATTTTGGTAAATAATATTAAAGCGTGCATACAATTATAAGATACCTGTCCTAATGAAAAAAATGATTTATCTAAGGTTATATTGAGGATATTATTGTTATTGAGGTTTGAACATTGGTAGCTCCAAAATGTTTTCAGCACTCGGGGGTAAATACTACTTCAGCAGTCAAAGGGTTAATAACAAAGTAAAATCAATCACTTCACCCCTCCCCCATAGGGATCAGTATAGAGTATTTCTGTATACTGATATCACAAGAAGCGCCCCCACTCCCAGCTTTACATGATGGGTTTCCCTTTTCTTATTGCCAGGTTTCCCAGTGGTTGTGCTGGAGAGTTTAGAGATTAAGTCAGAGAAGGAAGAACCGAACACTGAGGAACCTCTGACCCCAATAAAGAGTGAAACTGTTCCATTTCCTGTCTCTGGTGAGTACCTTTTCCCCTTTGTCTGCACAAAGGGGTGTTATCTTGTTACAAGGAGCATGGTCACATTTAGTGAATATTCATGGTTAATTGCCTCTCATAGGAAGTCCCCAGGCCTGCTGGGTGTTCTGGGACAAGCCACATGCAGCAGTTAGAAGTGCAATATGGCTCTCAGACACGTATAAAGGTTGGAAATGCAGAGTTATGGGTATCTGACCATCAATAGATGCGATAAAACGCATTTTTTGAAAACAAATTCAAGGGACCCTTCCCTAACTAACCTGGTTCCCCAGCTTAACAATACCCTCTCATTTAGGGTCATTAGATACGCATTAATAGCCACAGTCTTTAGACATAGCTTAACTGATAGATTGGGACAGCGTCCCAAGAGTCCCGGCAATTCTTCCGGACAGTGAAAGTCATGATGGGGGCGTCCTATCCAAACTGCATACAGGGGAGCAGTGTGCCCCCAGCCTCCAGGCTCTAGGAGAGAAAATGAAGCAGCAAACCTAGCTGCCATACATACTTGTTCCTTTATTAGGATAGCAGGTGAGGGAGAACTAGATGATTAAACTGACGAGTTTTCATCCCTCTGTAGGCAGCCTGTAGGACGATAGTTGAGGCGCGTATACGCCGATCATTTTCTCTTTCCCTTCTTCCTTTGGATAAGAGCTTTGCAGGGCTTCTGAATAATTTGAATGCTTTTCTCCCTTTTCAATACGTTTAGTCCACTTGTGAGAGAATTATTTTCCTTGCGTACATCTCGCAATTCTGCTCTCAGAGCCTCCATCTCTTCCTGGCGCTGGCTCTGTGTGCATGAACACATCCCTCATTACATTTAGGAACTCTGCCTTCATTACGTCTAGGGCCTCTACAAATCTCGTTGCTAGGGTCCCATCAGCTTGTCTTTCCCAGGTTTCTTTCTCCTGGTCTTCCTGACTGTTGGGGATGGAGCAGCGTCTCTGCTCTTCTGGCTCATTCTTCAGTTTCTGGACCCTCTCGTGCTCCCTCTCATACTGCTCTGCGGGGACACACTGGGTACTCAGACACTCATTCCTGACAGGACACAACTTTATGTGGTCAGACACATGACGCATTAAACACATTTTTTCCTCCATTTTTGCTCTTTCAGGTGTATTCTTCACCCTGACCTCTGGGGGTGCTATTGCGTCAATACTTTTCACACACTTCCCTGTGTATGCTGTATGCAGAACTGGTAGTCATACACAGTAGGATAGACTTTACTCAGTCTGTACTTTACTTTGGCTGGGTGGCCATTTTAAACCCCCGCATTTATTTGCAAACACACTGAGATTGGTGTTGTAGCCACAGGGTTATAATATACACCAAATAAACTTGAATTGAATATGACTGTGATATAATAAAGAGATTTTATTCCTTAAAAGACAGGTGGACACACAATGTTGGACAAATAACAAACGGAATATATACACTTAAGGACGGGCCAATGAAATAACCAGGTTTCAGGTTAGCAGTTCATCAGGTATCAGTCAGGTAGAATCACGAAGAACACTGGGCTTGTCCAGGGTTATAATAATACACACAAATAAAAATATCACTGGGTTGAATCGAATAGGCTAAGATATGATAAATTAAGTTTATTCCTTGAAAAAGGTGAACACACAAGATTATACAAATTACATAGAGAATATGGACACTTACGTTAGATGGGGCAATGAAGTAATCTGGATTAGCAATTCATTCATCAACACAGGATAAAAAATGAAGACATGATCGAAGACAATGGGCATAGAGCTTACAATCAGTTATATAGGACTTAAGCACTATACCATAGCATTGGGTGCCAGGTATTGGTTATCAATTACCTCTACCCAATTACCCTTTGCCACCTCACGTTGGAAGCAAAGGAATACCTGCCCCCAGGGGTGGGCATTCTAATCAGGGGCTCATTTCCCTAGCCCTCTTCCCAACAGACCGGTGTCCCCTAGTCTGGTTTGGGCAGGAAAACCTTTGTCTGTGTCAGGGTCGCCTAGACCTCCTGCCTAGCCATAGTTCTTCTTTGTCCACTGGGTGTGCTGCTGTCTTCTGGTTCCTCTGTCTGCGTGTCTGTCTTCTTGTTGCTCCTCTCTCTGTCTTATAGCTCGGCTTCCTGTTTGTTCCCTTGCCTTTGTTTCAAGTCAGACTCCTATGCCTCTGTCTTTGATCCTGACCTGTTCCTGTATATTGATTCTGTTCTTAGTAAAGGCCCTTGCTGGTAATCTGGCTTGTCCCTGTTTATTTCCTGGTCTCAGTCCCTGCTCCCCGTTCTCAGCCCCTGCTCCCAGACCTGTCCCTGCTCCCCTGTCCTGTTCCAGTCTCCTCGTTGCTGACCTCTGCTTGTTACCCGACTGCGCTGTCTGCCACCTGCCTCGGACCCTCTGATTGTGGCCCCTACTACGCTCTTGCTGTTCCGGCCACCGAGATCCTACCCGCCACAGGAGTCTACCGTGACAGTCAGAAGGTGTGATGTATAACACCTACAGAACAACTCAGGTCCTGCTCTATTCCGCCCCAGCATATACAATCAAGGTGGGGGAGCCTTTGACCAGGGGGCCTGTTGTAGACCTACAGTCGCCCCCTGAACATAAACATACTGCAGAGCCGGTGTCCTTCCCGGGCTTTTATGCCAGACACCAAATATAGTACATTTCCACAATTATATTTATATTATAATCCGTTTGGCTGGGCCAAGCGGGCTACAAATTGCCAGATCCTCATGACGGAGGGGATTCTACACAGTGGCCAATTTTCAGCTCGCTGGGACCCACCGAACCGGAGTTACAGAAATACACTTTAAATGCACATTTACAGAAATTACATTTCTCTGCCATTGATGTCAATGGCAGAAACCCAAACTAAACAATTTACCTGACCGTCCTGTTCCTCAGAGATGGTTGATATTTGCCATGCAGTCATGCCGGAACGAGGATTACGTGGTGGCCAAATCCCAGCTCTCTATTCCGCACAGAACCGGAGTTATGGACTTCAGTTTTTTTCAGTTTTTAACTTAGCCGTTTACCTTGCGGCTTCTACCGCCATAAGAATCAATAGGGCCTCCGCTACTATTGGAGTCAATGGGCAACTCATACTTTTCACAGTTAACCATACTCCGTTTGGTTGAGGGGAGAGGGCTGGAAATTGCCATGCAGTCATGCCGGAACAGTGATTATATTCTGGCCAAATCCCAGCTCTCTGGTCCCCACGGAACCAGAGTTATGAGGTTTCAGTTTACACAGTTTCATACTTGGATTTTAAAAGCCACGCGGCTTCCCTCCGCCATTGCGGTCAACGGTTGGACTCGTGGCCGGCGCAACCCTTTCTCGTCGCCATTAATTGTCGGACCTGATTGGGGTCGAGTGAGGGGCTAGGGGCAAAAAGAATTTTATTTCGGAATGCCCTAGAACAAAAGTTTCCCATGCTAATTGGTGGTGAACTTGACCGAAGCTATGTTCGCACGCTAATTGTGTGATAAAAGCTCCTCATTGACATTGTATCCGCTTCTGCGGTTTTGCGGTCTGGCTGGCTGCCAGCTCGTTCCTGGAGGTCGGCTTCGAGGAATCCCATTGAAATACATTACTCCAGTCACTTTCAATGGGGAAGCTCCGCTTCTCCTATCGGGCGCCACTTGCAGGTCTTCTATGATATCGGGCCCAAACCACTGAAATTTCCATTAACTTGCATGGGGCTTCTATGGACAGGCTGCAAAATTGAGCCTGAAAAGGCAGGAAAGGGGTCAAAGGGCCATAAACCTGCAAATGCAAATGTAGTCATACACAGTAGAACATACTGGACACCTAACAAGCTCCTATTGAACCCCCAAAATAACCACAACATATACAGCTAAACCCCGTTATAACGCGGGTCTCGGGGTCCACCCCGAGACCACCGCGTTACTAACGGGGTCGCGAGAAAAAAAATGGCCGCCGCGCTTTAGCGCATATTCATCCCGCGGGACAGGAGATGGGAGCGGGCATGTCCCTCCGCTCCCCGCTTCCCCCTGTCACCGCGGGACAGCCCGCGGGGCAGGAGATGGGAGCGGGGATGTCCCTCCTGTCCCCGCTTCCCCCTGTCACCGCGGGACAGGCCGCGGGGCAGGAGATGGGAGCGGGGATGTCCCTCCTGTCCCCGCTTCCCCCTGTCACCGCGGGACAGGCCGCGGGGCAGGAGATGGGAGCGGGGATGTCCCTCAGGTCGCCGCTTACCTCAGATCCCGCTGCCTGCATGGAGGTGGTAGCGGGGGGTTTCTTCTCCCCACCGCTGTCCCCGGTGCTCCCGCTGCCTGCGCGGGAGGAGGGGGGACCGGGTGGTGGTGCTGGTCGCGGCCTTTCCTCTGCTCCGACCCCACCCCCGTCTGTGTAGAGTGAGAGAGTGTGTGTGTGTATGTATATATGGGAGAGAAAGTGTGTGTGTGTATATGGGTGTGTGTATGTGGGTGTGAGTGTGTGTAAGTGTCTGTGAGTGTGTGTAAGTGTCTGAGTGTGTGTGTAAGTGTCTGTGAGTGTCTGTGAGTGTCTGTGAGTGTGTGTGAGTGTCTGTAAGTGTGTGTGAGTGTCTGTAAGTGTGTGTGAGTGTGTATGAGTGTCTGTAAGTGTCTGTAAGTGTGTGTGAGTGTCTGTGAGTGTCTGTGAGTGTCTGTGAGTGTCTGTGAGTGTCTAAGTGTGTGTGTGTGTGAGTGTGTGTGAGTGTGTGTGAGTGTGTGTGAGTGTGTGTGAGTGTGTGTGAGTGTGTGTGAGTGTGTGTGAGTGTGTGTAAGTGTGTGTGAGTGTGTGTGAGTGTGTGTGAGTGTGTGTGAGTGTGTGTGAGTGTGTGTGAGTGTGTGTGAGTGTGTGTGAGTGTGTGTGAGTGTGTGTGAGTGTGTGTAAGTGTGTGTGAGTGTGTGTGAGTGTGTGTGAGTGTGTGTGAGTGTGTGTGAGTGTGTGTGAGTGTGTGTGAGTGTGTGTGTCTGTGAGTGTCTGTGAGTGTGTGTGAGTGTGTGTGAGTGTGTGTAAGTGTGTGTGAGTGTGTGTGTGTGTCTGTGTGTGTCTAAGTGTGTGTAAGTGTCTGTAAGTGTGTGTGCAGTGTGTGTGCAGTGTGTCAGTGTGTGCAGTGTCAGCAATGAGCAGTGTGTGTGCAGTGTGTCCAATGAGCAGTGTGTGTGCAGTGTGCAGTGTGTGTGCAGTGTGTCCAATGAGCAGTGTGTGTGTGCAGTGTGTCCAATGAGCAGTGTGTGTGCAGTGTGTGTGCAGTGTGTCCAATGAGCAGTGTGTGTGCAGTGTGTGTGCAGTGTGTGTGCAGTGTGTCAGTGTGTGCAGTGTGAGCAATGAGCAGTGTGTGTGCAGTGTGCAGTGTGAGCAATGAGCAGTGTGCAGTGTGTGTGCAGTGTGTGTGCAGTGTGTCAGTGTGTGCAGTGTGAGCAATGAGCAGTGTGTGTGCAGTGTGTCAGTGTGAGCAATGTGCAGTGTGTGCAGTGTGTGTGTCAGTGTGTGCAGTGTGAGCAATGATCAGTGTGTGTGCAGTGTGCAGTGTGTGCAGTGTGTGCAGTGTGAGCAATGAGCAGTATGCAGTGTGTGCAGTGTGAGCAATGAGCAGTGTGTGTGCAGTGTGCAGTGTGTGTGCAGTGTGCAGTGCAGTGTGTCAGTGTGAGCAATGTGCAGTGTGTGTGCAGTGTGTCAGTGTGAGCAATGTGCAGTGTGTGTGCAGTGTGTGTGTGCAGTGTGTCAGTGTGTGCAGTGTGAGCAATGAGCAGTGTGTGTGCAGTGTGCAGTGTGCAGTGTGCAGTGCAGTGTGTCAGTGTGAGCAATGTGCAGTGTGCAGTGTGTGCAGTGTGTGTGTCAGTGTGTGCAGTGTGAGCAATGAGCAGTGTGTGTGCAGTGTGCAGGGTGTGCAGTGTGTGCAGTGTGAGCAATGAGCAGTATGCAGTGTGTGTGCAGTGTGTCAGTGTGTGCAGTGTGAGCAATAAGCAGTGTGTGTGCAGTGTGCAGTGTGTGTGCAGTGTGCAGTGCAGTGTGTCAGTGTGAGCAATGTGCAGTGTGTGTGCAGTGTGTCAGTGTGAGCAATGTGCAGTGTGTGTGCAGTGTGTGTGTGCAGTGTGTGCAGTGTGTCAGTGTGTGCAGTGTGAGCAATGAGCAGTGTGTGTGCAGTGTGCAGTGTGTGTGTGCAGTGTGCAGTGTGTGTGTGCAGTGTGTCAGTGTGAGCAATGAGCAGTGTGTGTGCAGTGAGTGTGTGCAGTGTGTGTAGTGTGCAAAAAAAAAATGTAAAAAAAAAATTAAAATTTTTTTTTTTTTTTTTTTTTTAAACGGGAGCCACGGGAAAACCGCGTTATAACCGAATCGCGTTATAACGGGGTTTAGCTGTATATAAGCATATGTGTGTCACAGAGGAGTGCTACTGAGCATGGCAATATATATTTAAAACCAGAGACAGAACATAAAACACAGACAGGGCTCAGTTTTAGCACATCCAGTGAAACTCATACACAGTACACTGCCTAAATATATATGTATAAATATCTGTTAAGTAAAATGGTCTTTTAGTTTGACATTTTTGGCTTACTGTAGGCATAAAATACATTGAACTTACAATATTTTATATACATAAAAATATTCCGTTCGGTTGGGCCGAGTGGGCTAAAACTTGCCATGCCCTCATGCCGGAGGGGACTCTCCATGGTGGCCAAGTTTCAGCTCGCTGTGACCCACCGAACCGGAGATACAATAATGGATTTTAAAACCGCAAGTTGCACAGATTGCATTTCTCCGCCATTGGAGTCAATGGCAGAAACACAATTTTAAACAGTTAACCATACTCCGTTCGGTTGATCAGGGAGGACTGGAAATTGCCATGCAATCATGCCGGAGCGGTGACTGCATGGTGGCCAGATCCCAGCCCTCTAGTCCTTACCGAACTGGAGATAATGGTTTTAACACTTTCGCACTTCGCGTTTTAAAAGTTAGCGGCTTTTCACGGCATTGTGGTCAATGGCGGCGACCCTCGTGGCGGCTGCGAACCTTTCTCGTGGCCATTGCCCGTCGGACCCGGTTGGGGTCGAGTAAGGGAGTTCCTATGAGCTAGGGGCAAAAAGAATTGGACCGCTAGCTGCCCCAGAACCAAAGTTACAATTTTATTATGTTTGAACTTGACCGTGACCAAGTTCCCATAGTAATTTACAGATCAAAGCTCTTTCTTTGAGGTTGTAAATATTTTCGGATACTGCGGTTTGGCCGGTAGCAAACTCAGTTCCTGGAGAGCGGACTCAAGGTATTTCCCATTGAAATGCATTACGCCGTTTATTTCAATGGGGAAGCGTCGCTCCTCCTCTCGGGCACCATCTGCTGGTCTTTCTTGATATAGGGCCAAAAACCTTGAAATCTCCATAGACTTTCATGGAGCTTCCATGGCGACCTATGGGACAGGGCTGCAAATGGGGATTAAAAAGGCGGGAAGGGGAACAAAGGGCCATAAACATGCAAACACAATTAACCCTTTCCCTCCCGACCTGATCCCAGTGTATGTGCTTGGTGCATACACTGTAAGGGTAAAATCACATGTAATCAGTGACATACATTTTGTACTGAGGTAGGGGCATAAAAACACTTAACATGCTATGGAGCTCCAATGGCGACCTATGGGACAGGGCTGCAAATGGGAGGTAAAAAGGCGGGAAGGGGAACAAAGTGCCATAAACATACAAACACTGTTAACCCTTTCCCTCCCGACCTGATCCCAGTGTATGTGCTTGGTGCCTACACTGTAGGGGTAGAAACACATGTAACCAGTGAAATACATACAACCAAAAGGGGGAACACATATTGTACTGAGGCATGGGAATAAAAACACATATAAGCATTATTACAGTTAACCCTTCGCCTCCCACATGATGGTAAGGGTGGCCAGCTGGGGTGTAACCCCTTTATTACCGGGCCAGCCCCCCTAACTCGTCACAAGGGTCGACCCACATTCTCCACCATAAGTGACAAACGCCCCCCTTGCGTAGCGCTGACATCTTTCTGGGCTCTTACCGACACAGTCTTCTAGGGTTTATTTAGAAAAAACACAAGAATAAGAGGTGGCAGTATAGTGCGTAACGCCAGGCTTCTGTCTGTTTTATTTCATCCCAATAAGGGACTGCAGATTCAATAGATACATGTTGGAGGCACTCAGCCATTAACCTCCAGCGGTTTACTCATATCAGTGTCTTAACTCTATGCCCAAGACATACTTGAAAACGAGAGGTATCTCTCAATGCATTACTTCCTGGTAAAATGTTTTATAAATAAATAAGTGACACTAAACATTTCAAACACCGTCACTTTAAGAAACAAAAGAAACCATAAAAGTAACACCTATCTCTCTCTTTTTTTAGGGATCTAACTATACAGTAGTATCAGCCTCTCTAACGGTTGCCGAGCCAACTAACCTGGTACCCCAGCTTAAACAATACCCTCTCATTTAGGGTCACTAGATACACAATAATATCCAGTCTTTAGGCATAGCTTAATTGATAGATGGGGACAGCGTCCCAAGAGTACAAGCAATTCTTCCAGACAGTGAAAGTCATGATGGGGACGTCCTCCCCGAACTGGATACAGGGGAGCAGCGTGCCCCCAGCCTCCAGGCTCTAGGAGAGAGAATGAAGCAGCACGGCTTGCTGCCATATATACCTGTTTCTGTAATTGGGAGAGCAGGTGCGGGAGAACTAGACCCATTGTAAACTGTGGCCTGGTCTTTCCATCCACCTGCCTGAGTAAATGTGAAGCTGTGGCATGGATCCTTTTGCACTATTCCTGCACTTTCTGACCTAAATCAGGCGGAAAGCTGCCTAATATCCTGGGACTAAGTCACAGTATTTATCACGTTTTTCACTTTATTAAGTTAAGATTATTTAGCACATTTATTGTCATCACCTCCTCCTTGGAGCGCCTTTTCCGTTTTCTATCACATGACCACCAGCAGGTAAGAAGATAATATATCTTCAGCCATAAGTCATTTTCTGCCAGAAGGGCTAGTAATACATTTCTTTACAAGATATATTATATTATACCAATATCAGGAGGTGAAATCACAAGAAGCGCCCCCACTCCCAGCTTTACATGATGGATTTTCCTTTTCTTGTTGCCAGGTTTCCCAGTGGTTTATTTATTTATAAAATATTTTACCAGGAAGTAATACATTGATAGTTACCTCTCGTTTTCACGTATGTCCTGGGCACAGAGTAAAACAAATAATACATGGTTACAAATACAGTTACATAAATGAACAGGGTATACATTATATACAAGACATTGCGTGCACAGTTAAAGAAAATATATATTATGAGCGTATGAAACAGTTACAGACCAGGTTAAAATGTGAGACAGCCTTAGATTTGAAAGAACTTAAACTGGTGGTGGATGTGAGAGTCTCTGGTAGGTTGTTCCAGTTTTGGGGTGCACGGAAGGAGAAGGAGGAACGTCCGGATACTTTGTTGAGCCTTGGGACCATGAATAGTCTTTTGGAGTCTGATCTCAGGTGATAAGTGCTGCAAGTGGTAGGGGTGAGGAGCTTGTTCAGGTAGCTGGGTAGCTTGCCCATGAAGAATTTAAAGGCGAGACAGGAAAGGTGAACTTTGCGCCTAGATTCTAGTGTTGGCCAATCTAGTTCTTTGAGCATTTCGCAGTGATGTGTATTGTAGTTGCATTGGAGAACAAAACAAGAAATTGAATTGTAGAGGGTGTCAAATTTGCGAAGGTGGGTTTGAGGAGCCGAGCCATATACCATGTCTCCATAGTCAATAATTGGCATTAGCATCTGCTGTGCGATACGCTTTCTGACCAGGAGACTTAGGGAGGATTTGTTCCTGTAAAGTACCCCTAGTTTGGCATAGGTCTTGGTTGTCAGGGTATCAATGTGCATCCCGAATGTTAAGTGGGAGCCAAACCATAAGCCCAGGTATTTAAAACTAGTGACAGGTGTTAGGGTGGTTCTAATCAGGAGCTCAGTCACTGGAAGCTTTACAAATTTAGTCTTGGTCCCAAATACCATTGTTACAGTCTTGTCAGTGTTTAAAAACAGTTTGTTTTGGGAAATCCAGTTTTCGAGTCTCAAAAAGTCAGACTGAAGCGTGTTGAAGGTCAGAGAGGCTATGGCTGTGTTCATATAGGATTGTGTCATTTGCATACATGTGTATTGAGGCTTCCTTACAAGCTGTGGGAAGATCATTAATGAACACTGAGAAGAGTAGGGGCCCCAGAACAGAGCCTTGCGGGACACCCCAGGTTGATATCCAAGGGGTTGGAGTTAGAGCCTGAGATGGACACATGTTCGGATCTTCCTGATAGGTAGGACTGAAACCAGTTTAAAGCATGTTTCCCTATTCCAGAGCTCTGGAGTTTGTTAAGCAGGATAGCATGATCAACTGTGTCTAAAGCCTTTGCAAAATCTAGGAATACTGCACAAGTGAGTTGTCCCCGTTCCATTCCACACTGGATTTCATTGCAAACTTTTAGCAGGGTAGTTACTGTGGAGTGTTTGGGACGAAACCAAGATTGGATTTGGCTAGGGAAATTTGTCTTGGTATAGAGATCACTTAATTGGGAGTGGACACATTTTTCCATGACTTTGGATAGAAGTGAGATTGGCCTGTAGTTTGAGACAGTGTTTTTGTCCCCACTTTTGAAGATTAGGACAACTCTGGCAGTGTTCCAGGTCTTAGGGATATGGCCTGCAGACAGGATAGAGTTGACTATGGACGCAATTGGTTTGGCAATGGCTGGGGCACCAAGTCGTAGGAACCTAGATTGTAGTAAGTCGGGTCCACATTGGCTGCTTAGTTTTAGTTTGAGGAGCGCTTGTATAATCTCCTCTTCAGATACTGGGCCAAATTGAAAATTGTGGGCAGTGTTGGGAGGGGGTGGGACTGTAGGGGTACTCCCAGGATGACATTCAGGTTTGTGGTTTGGGCTGCGTTTCGCTAATAAGTTAGTGGCACACCCCACAAAGTAATCATTGAATGCATTTGCAATGTCAGTGGGGTTTGTCAGAGTTATATCCCCCTTAGTGATATTACTTGATTGTTGATGGTTAGGAGGCTGGAATATATTGTTGATAACCTTCCAGAAGTTACCTGAGTTTGATATATTCTGGTGGAGATTGTCAGAGTAATATTGTGCTTTTGCATGCCTTGTTTGCCTTGTGCACATGTTCCGCAGGCATCTGTAGTGATTGAGATCCTTGGTAGTGCCAGTTACTTTGTAGCTTTTCCACAAGGCATCCCTGAACTGGTAGAGTGCTATAAGGTCAGGTGTAACCCATGGAAGGTGGGCCCCCCGTACCCTTATTTTGCGTAGTGGAGCATGGGTATCGCAGAGTTTTAAGAACTGTGATTGGAAATAGTCGAGCGCAGAATCAGGGCCGGGAATTAAATCGATGTCTGTGCCATGGGCAGTTGGTAAGGTCAGCCAGAAACTGTTGTGGGTTAAAGTTTTTAAATGTTCTAGTGAGGAGAACTTTAGGGCTTGAATGGGGCGGTTTAATTTTCCTTACACAGTACACTATTGAATGGTCACTGAAAATATCAGGAAGGATGCCAGAGGATTGGATTCTGCTGGGGTTTGAGGAGTGGTTGTCCTGGAGATTAAAGAGTAAGGCTGCCCATTGTGGGTAGCATTGGATCTTTGGGACATGGTTTGTGGCGATATGTTAAGGGTTTGTTACAACCGATAGTTAAACATTTACCATCCTTTTTGAGAGACTCCTACAGATCTGTTATGTGCTAAAAAAGCTGTTAAATTGCATAAGAACTATAGATGAGTTACGATGGACGTTATGTCGTTATACTTCATTGATCATGACCAGGGTATTAAGGCTACTCCATTTTTCCTTCAGTCCTCCTCATTATCTATTTCACTTCGCAATTTTCTTTTAGATTCCATCACATTTTTATTGACTCACAATTATTTTTTATTTGAGTCACAGTTTTACTTGCAGACACGGGGTACGGATATGGGTACCTCCTTTGCCCCGTCGTATGCTAATCTTTTTATGGGTCTCTGGGAAACCACATTTATTTTTGGGGTTTTTAATCTTTTTCTGCATCATATTATTTTTTACAGATTTTCTGTCAGGGGCTGCAGAACAGGGATACAGAGGAGGCTTACATGAATGCCAAACTCTGTACTCATGCTGAGTTACTGTCTCATGGTTTGAATGGTTCTAGGCAGGGGGTTTAAATCAAGGAGAGACCAGGGCACTCCCGAAGGGTCCAATCCGCAGTTTATTACACGGCATAGATCAAATCCGCTCAATCCAGAAACATTAGGAAGTACTCACCTTGGAGGAAGACCTTAAAGAGTCAATTGAGAGGCGCATGCGCAACGGATCAGGGAATGGCGGCTTAGTTTGAAGGCTCCGCCAGTTCCCGGCGCAATTTAATAAATAAATACAATAAACACCCGGCCAAACACAGCACAAAGTACACCCCAAGAAGCGCAGAAGTGGCGGCGATGCCAATAACGAGAGCGAACACAAAGAGCACAAAAAGAAAATCGATAGACCTGCGATCTTACTTCTGGCATACAGACCAGGCGAAACACAGAGAAGAGACAGCTATGTCGGCGGGCGGGAGCTCCGATACGGACTCCACGCAAGTTCGAGGAGACCCAGAAGAAGAAGCAGAAATGCAGCCAGTCCTGAGGAAGGACATGTCGAAATTTCTGAGGGACATAAAGGACTTTTTCCGCAGCGAAATTGATGGGCTGCGCAAAGACATCCAGGGTATAGGGGAACGCACACACGAACTAGAGCAAAAGATGGATATCTCTATGGAATGTCATCAGCACACGGGACAAGAACTTGCTCAAATAAAGCAAAGACTGTTGGATTTGGAGGATAAACAGGAAGATGGAGAAAATAGGGACAGAAGAAACAACTTAAGGCTGAGAGGCATACCTGAGGAGGTCCTGGACGTTGAGGACTTCGTGGGGAGGTGAATGGAGTCCCTGCTGCCAGATAAGTCTCCCCTTCAGAGCTCCAGCTGGATAGATGCCATTGTGCCTTGCAGGCGAAGCCTCTCCCAAACAACCCCCCGCGGGACGTGATCCTGCGAATACACTTTTAAAATAAAAGATGAGTTATGCAGAATCACAAGGGCGTGCCCTGCACTCCAATTCGATGGCGTGAGACTGTCGGTATTTCAGGACATCTCCCCCACTACACTATATAAAAGACGTTCCCTTCAACCCCTGACGAAAGTTCTGCGGGATAAGTGAATAAGATACAGATGGGTCTTCACGTTTGGGCTTCTCGTGATTAAGGACGGCAAGGCTCATAATCTGCGGCATCTGGAGGAAGGTGCAGAGTTCCTGAAAAGCCTAGGAGTGAAGGAAACGCTCCCTCCGCAAACGGAGAAGCGTCCGACAACGGAGACAACCTGGACAAGAGTGAACAGGGCGGCCGAGACCAGGAAGGACAGAAATAAATATAAATCCTGAGTTCTGTGGTGAGACGTTGTGAATCTTCATTAATATCCCTGTGGACGGACGTTCACAGAGGTACACACTTGGAGTCGTTTATAATGTGAAATTATAATAAGGCTTTATTGTGCCTTTTCCTTTTCATCAGGAAATTCATCCAAACACAGGGGGAGTAATAAGCAGATATAAGCAGTCTTTTAAGAATGAAAGTCTTATCTGTTCCTTGTGGTATGGAGGGAAAATCTTCTCACTGTCCCTGCTTCAGCTCCCTTTATCTCCAGGGTTGGTCAGCATACAGGTTTAGAAGTTTTCCCTGTGTCTTGAAAGCCGCTCTGCTATCTTTTTGCCAGAGCTCAAGACAAATGTCTCTAAATTCAGCTCAGGTGTCAGCTAAAGAGTTCTCACTTCCTATTTCAAAAGACAGACTTTCTAAGCGATCTAATTCAGGCAGGTGGTGTTTAGTAATTAACTACAAGAGGTTAACCACCACACTGCTGGATTAAAGACACATTACTGAACAGGGATAAGTCCCCTGTTACAATCCCCTTGTTGAACTCCCAGCGCCCCTGGCACATCGGGTGGCAAGTTACCCCTTGCGATGCCACAGGTACTGGGCACACGAATAAGTTAATAAATAAACTCAGTTATAAGAGTTCAAAGTTGTTTGCTGTTCCAAGTTGGCTATCTACAAGAACGTAATTGGGGTACCCCTCCGAGAAACTGCAAGGTTACAATCCGAGAAGATAATACCCACAATGAAGAAAGATGGTGCCTCGCAAAACTGCATAAAGAAAGATCGTGGAGCCAGGGAAGAAGCAGGGATTCTTCGCGGGCTAACATGGCGGCTCTGCCAAGGGCGCGAAAGAACTGCTGCGGAGATCAGCGGGCGGTAAGGGAGGGAGCAGAGGAGGAGAGGAGGACGGAGGCGGTCCTACCTACCCGAACTGGCGACGAGAGGCACTGACGTCAGTCAGGGGCCGGGCGCCTAGAGATGACGCAAGATGAAGATCCTCCAGGAAGTGAAGAGGGGGAGCGGCGAGGTCTCGAGGCAGAGGTACGCGAACTGGTGGGGGGGGAGGATGATGGGGGGGGGGGGAACTGGACTCAGGAGAACGCGCACCAGAGGAGGGGGAGGAGGAAAACACAGAAAGGGGGTGGTACATTAAAGAGCACCAGGCAGTATAGCTAGCGGGGAGGGAAAGGAAAGGGGGGGGAAGGAAATAAAGGGGGGGGGAGGAGTAGGGATTAAGAGGGAACAGATGAAGGGTAAGAATAGCATGGAGATCAGGGGGGGAGCTAGGTAAACACTAGATTAAAAAAGGAGATAGCACAACAAGCCAGTTAACCTACACAAGTTGGAGAGTTCGGGAAATGGATACACAGTTACAAGTTGGGGTTCACCAGATTAGCTGGGTGTTAGGACTACACAATTACAGTTACACTGAGTATTTAGTTTTGGACATAATAATGGTTGTGAGCACCGGGAGATGGGCGGCAGCCCCGCTCCCCTGATAGTAGGCATGGGCCTAGACCCCACTGGTCAGGGAACATCGTGGTCAGTGGGGAAAGTCCCGGGGAATGTGGGACTCCTAGAGAACTGGAGCCTTGCGAGTATGAATAGAGAGTTGGAGGCAAGGACACAGAGTCCCCGGGCGCAAGAGCTCAGATCCGCGAGGACTGGAAAGAGCTCAAAACAGCTGCTGTTTATGCTGTTTGTTATATCTGCTGTTGTCTTGTCTTCCTGGTATGTGTCTGTGAGTGTCTCCCCCCCCTCCTCCTGTCCTGACCCCCCACAAGCGCCGATCAATAGACCGGCTGGAAATAAGTGGACCAGAGGCGAATCAGCTACCGACCGGCGAGGTCATCCAGACCAGAGCACAGAATGGGGTAAGCAGTCCTACCCACACATCACAATGCCTGTAAATTGGGTGTCACAAAATGTGAAAGGCTTCAACAGCCCGCAGAAGCGGAGAATAGCTAAGAAAAAAAGGATAGATGTTCTGTTTCTGCAGGAAACCCACTTCAGGGCCAGACATAACCACAGGTTTTTAGACAGCCATTACCGACAGTTTTATCTAGCATCAGCAAGGGAGAAAAAAAAGGGGTAGCTAAACTATTCCATAATAGTTTCCCATTCAAAATAGAGAAAGTTAAGAGACGTAGAGGGCAGATACCTTATCCTGATAGGGAAAATACAGAACAGTAGTTTGACCCTGGCATCAGTCTACGCCTCATGTGAGAACGACCCACAATTCTTCTGATCTTTCTTTGCACTACTGAATAGGGTGGCAGAAGGAAGTATAGTGCTTGCAGGGTACTTTAACAAAAGATTAGATCCGAGCATGGACAGAACACAGACGGGACATAGAGACAGAACTGAAGGGGTGACAGCTCTCCGACAGGGGATCAGAGATAATCAACTGGTGGACATATGGAGGGAACAACACCCTGGGGAACGAAGTTACACATTCTATTCACACCCACATGACAGCTACAGTAGGATCGACTACTTTTTGGTGTCAACTAGATTGGTCCCTCAGATCACCTATTCAGGAATCCATGATATTTCATGGTCAGATCACGCACCAATTGAGCTGAGGTGCTAATCTGGGCTCGATGCCTAAACTTCTCCCAAGTAATGCCTCGTGGTAAGTTATATCCTGCCCTAAGCAGGAACACAGACCACGATGTTGTACTTGCAGACTCTCGGTTTCTCACCCTGAGATGCAAGGGTATTGTGAGATTATTATAAAGAAAGGTCACTCAGAGTTTGTATAAGATAAGGTTTGTTATTTATTGTATCACAACAATAATAATCAGAAATATCACAACAAGCTAACTTTTGTAAGCTAATCAGCTAACAGTAAGCTAACAATCCATTTCTAACTATGCAGAGATTATTTAGTTAATATGCCTGTTATACTCACAAACCCAAAGATATTATGATAGGTCAGCCAGTCTCAGGTAAGTCTCATCTGTGTGATTCCCCACCTCGGTTCTAATTCAATATGGGGGCACCCTGACTTATATAGCGT
>NW_027455395.1:0-37917 GCF_040206685.1 Ascaphus truei
GACTCTTCAGAGTTTCTCAAGGCAAAGAGAAAGAAGAAAAAGAAGGCTGTCTATTCAATTTTAGTAGACGTTGCAGAAGGAATTAAGGGTGACCCTTTAACCTCAAGAAAGCCTGCATTAGATGAAAGAGATATGCTGCAGCCTAAGGCAACTCACAGACTCATTCCAGGAGTAGTGGAAAAGAAAGAGTATGCCCTTAACCAAGGTATAAGAGCCCTAACCCAGGCACCTCAATCCGCAGGGAATGAGACAGATTGCCTCTATGGACAACTAAATAATGAGCGAGGCCAAAGCTGCACTACAGAAGTGTCTATCCACAGCAATTGCTAAATGCGCATGTCAGGAGAAAGAAAAGCACCAGTTGGAGCGTGATATGGTTATCATGTCTAGAAAGCTGGAGAAGGCATACATTGATGCTGCCGAGGATCAGCGCTTTCGCTGATAAAAGTAACGCAGCACTGGATATCTCTATGGTCCCCGTGGGACTCCGGTTCCTCCCCGCAGGTGTCAGTGGGTCTACAGGTGGGCATCTGGGGGTCCTCGGGTGGTGCCCGTGGGACCCCATGGGCTCCATAGGGGTCCCCAGTTCCTCCCTGCATGTGTTCGTGTGTCCTCAGGTGGTCCCCGTGGGTGTTCATGGAGCCTTGGGTGGTCCCTGTGGGTCCCCACTGGCCTGCAGTTGTCAGCTGACAACTCTAAATCGCATTATATGCAAAGAGACAGTGTTTTCAATCATCCAAATTGCTGGAGGTGAACCGGATGGGATATCGATCAACTGATGTGTTCCAGGACAGTGTTGCCCTTTTGGTCGTGATTATATCACAAACTGCTTTAAATTCTTGTACTTTTGTGAGTGTCCTTAATCCCCTTGTCCTCTTTTTTAACATTAAATTTACTTTTTTATACTATGGGACGTGCGCTCTCTGTTCTTCTCTGATTAACAGAGATGCCTGTTTTATCCTACTAAATGTGAGTGCATTACCACCTTTACCTATACCATCACACACAGTATTACACTATTGTGTTCTCTCTCTATTATTTCATATTATCTGGATGTGAGTGCGCATTGGATCGTCCTAACCCCGGAGACCCCCTGCTCATCTACACTATTATTAAAATTGAAATGAAAAAATGTAAAATTATTTTTTAATAATAAGGTAAGGCCTTTTTGGAGGGTCGTTCCTATCGCCGCCAGCTACTCACCATTTCTGAAAATGTTGCTATCACAGGTATTCAGGGCTTTCTGCATACCATGAGAGCAACGCTTGAAAAAATGGAGATTTAAACGGCACGAAGATTTATTTATTTTTCCGGAGCTTTCTGCATAGGCCCCATAGAGTCAGTAAAGAAAGAGAACATAACCTGAAGGAAGAGGTTATGAATCTGACTAGTCAGGTCAGTGGAGAGACTGAGAAGATTCACCAAGCTCAAAAAGTAAAGAAAAAATTGGCTCAGGAAAGTTAGACGTCCACACAGCACTGCAGAATGCAGAGAGAGAGCTGCAAGTAGAACATGTCTCCCTGTGCACACAAGCCGAAAATATGCTGCAGAGCTAGCTGCAAGAACTGTGTGTGAGTCTGCAGTATGCAAAGGAGAAACAGGTAGATTCTAAGGAGAAGCAGCAAGTTCTGCTGGTAGACAGTATCCAGACTGCTAACGAAGTAAAAATGCTGCAAGACCTTTTGAATAACCAGTGTGTCCCCAGAGAGCAGCATGAGGAGCTAAATGCCACGCTGAGCATAACCACAGCCTCGCTAGAGGAGGAGTTTAGAGGCCAGATTACTCTGTTTGAGAGGCAGCACGATGCGGTCCAGAAACTGAAGTAAGAGCTAGAGGAACAGAGACCCTGCTCCATCCTCAACAGTCAGTACACCCAGGAGAAACAAACCTGAAAAAGACAAGCTACTGGGACCCTAGCAAAGGAATTGGCAGAACTCCAAAATGTAATGAAGGATGTGTGGAAGCAAGCTCAGAGTAAGCACAGAGAAGAGATTATGAGAATTGCAGGATACACTCAAACAGGGGTATCTCGCTGAGGAGTGGAATTTGCAGCAAAGCCTGGAAGTGGAAGAGCTAACGCTGGCCTGTGAGAAGGCCTGGCTGCAGCTGGAACTGGACAAGGTCCAGGAGGAGTACCGGCAGCTGCAGGTCAGAAATAAAGAAAAGGAGACAGAGTTAAGCCTTGCTCTGAGTCAGCTAGAAGATGTGGAATCACGACTCAATTCCACAGAAGCTGAACTGGCAACTGGACTGAGTGGGAAAAGAAATGCAGAAGGATAGCTTCAAGAACTGAAACCCAAATAGCTGGTCTTAATGAGAATTTAAGTGATACCACAAAAGGGCAGTCACAAAAAGAGACCACGGAGAGTGAACTCTATGTCCCCACTGACTTGTGTAGAGAGCCTTGAGCGCCCGTTCCTGGCGCCCGTGTTCCTGATGTCCATGCCCCTGCATTTAAGTTGGACACACCCATCTTAAGGTCCCTTGCAACGCCCGATGCGCCGTCGTGGAGGGGACAAATGTTTTGCCCGTCGACAAACCACCAGAGGTGGGTCACCCTGAGTCCGCCTTTCATCAAGGCCTCTAGGAAGAACCTAGAGGATCGTCTGGAGAATGCTCTTGAGAAGGGGGAGTAATGTCAGGGTCTCCCAGACATCCTGCTCCTAGCCATAGTTCCTTTCTCTGTCCACGGGTGTGCTGCTGGTTTCTGTCTGATCTGGGATCCCTCTGTCGTCTCCTCTTGTTGCTCTTGTCCTTATAGTTTCTGTTTCCTGTTCCTCCCTTTCCTTTGTTTTGTGTCAGACTCCTTATGGCCATGCTTCTGCAGCAGCTTCTGTTCAATGTTGGAGTCCTGTACCTTTTATTAAAGGCCCTTGCTGGTAATTTGTCTTGTCCCTGTTTGTTCCTTCTCCCCTGTCCTCGCTACTTGCCTCCTGCTTCCGACCTCTGCATGTGACCTCCGACGTTCCTGCTTGCCGCCTGCTTCCGACCTGTGCATGTGACCCCAACAATCCTTGCCTGCTCCCCGCTGTTCCAGCCACCGAGGTCCTACCTGCTCCAGGAGTCCCCTGTGACACATAGTTAATCAACAAGGTCACAACTGCATTAGCCCTTTAAAAAGACAGCCTACAGTAGCTCACTATGGGCTGTCCCTGATCAGAAAGTCAGCTGCCCTCCAACCCTGCTACTGAAGGTCTGTTCTAAACTGGAAGAGGCTAATTGAATGTCTTTTATACCCCCTGAACTACATTATGGTCACTAAACCTAGGGGATCAATCGTGTGAAATCTCTGTTTGTGACTGAGGGGGCTATGCACTAAGCAATGAGCTTTTGCGCCTGATTGGCAATTTTTGACTCGCCCGTTATAAAGTGAAGCCAAACGCAGGATTCACTAACAAGTGAAGCAAAAAATGCAGCTTTTAAAAACTGCATGGAGATGCCGAGTCTCCATGCACGGCTCTTACAGAAGATCGTACTGTAAAAATATACATTACAATAAGTGTACATGCGCAGGTGGTCTCCTGAGCTGAACCGCATTGGTTTCAACCTCAGGGATCCCCTACTTCATGAGATACAGGCCCCGTTATGGGGTGCCGGTATCCCCTGTGTTTTTAAAGCTCCGCATCACGTGAGCCGTGGAATTTAAATCCTGCAGGGGGATACCAGCACCCCATAACAGGGCCTGTATCTCCTGAAGTCGGGGGTCCCCGAGGCTGAAACCAATGCGGTTCAGAGCAGGAGACCCCATGTTCATCTACACTAGTATTAAAACACACATCACAATAAAAAATAATTCATTACCGTAGCGGCTATCCCCTTTGGTAATGAAGCTGCTTTAATATAATTTTTATTAATATTGAGCGGGAGCAGAGGGTCTCCTGAGCTGAACTCGGGACCCCCTGCTTCCCGAGTTACAGGCCCAGATATGGGGTGCCGGTATCTCCATTATTTACGTCACACGTCACGTGACATAGACGCTTTAAAAATGGCGGTGACACTGGCTTCGTATGCCCCATACCGGGGCCTGTAACTTGGGAAGCAGGGGGTCCCTGAGCCAGAAATCAAAGTGGTTCCGCTCAGGAGCCCCCTGCTCCCGCACACTATTAAAAAAATACATTAAAGCAGCTTCATTACCTTAGTGGCTATCCGTTAAGGCAATGAAGGGGTTGAGGCACAATAGCATGTTTATTGGGGACAATTGCCCCCAATAAACAATGCAATACACAACCCACCCACACCAGTGCACCCAACAACCCCTATACCCCCTAACATACATAAAATATATATATTTTATTTTATGCACAGGAATTATACTATAGGCCGGTGGTGGCCCTCGGGTGTTCAGCGCGGATTTCCGGGGGCCCCACAGTGGTCCCCGGATGGCTCTGATTGGCCAGTGAAAACCATGTGCCTGTCTTTCCTTTTTTTTGTGACGTTTTGTAAAGGAAATGAAGCCAGCCTCAGAATGGCTGTGCTTCCTTTTCCTTTAACATGACGTCATCGAAAACAACATGGCTGCCATCACATGGTACTTCAGCCAGGTACATAAGATTGTGGGAACTATATCCCAAATCTGATTGGCTGTAGTAGAGCATGTGACAGTGATTTTTTGGGGAAAGGATGTGACATCATCCAAAGGGAGTCACATGGTCTACAGCAACCAATCTGTATCATGTGACGGCAGCCATGTTGCTTTTGATGACTTCATGTTAAAGGAAAAGGAAACACAGCCATTCTGATTGGCTGGCGTCATTTCCTTTACGTGACGTCACTCCAAAAAAAATCACATGGTTTTCACAGCCAATCACAGGCGTGTGAACCATTTGCTCTCAAATGTGACTACACAGACCTATAAAAGCCTGTGCAGCCTCTTTTGACGGCAAGAAGCCGAGGAGGGAGGACCTCCTCCTCCTCCAATAGGACTATAAGGGCGTGCCTGCTCAAGATGGATGAAGATAAAGATGAAGAAGAAGATACAGAAGAAGATACAGAAGAAGATACAGAAGAAGATAGAATACCCCAGAAGACCCCGAAAGACCACCAAATGGATTACCCGTTCCTGTTTGATTTTGTGGATTGGTTTGAGAGCTTGCAGTGTCCCCAGGAATCGGAGGGTGAAGACATCTAAAGGTAAGGTAAAAAATTGAATGTATGTTATTTGTATTTTACAGGTTTTTTATTTTTTATTTTTATTATGATTGCATTTTTTATGCTCATTCATTGCCACTGTATTTATATATGTCTCTACGGATATACATACATACAGGGACAAACAATGGCTGTTTTGGCAAATGCTTGCTTGCTTGTATTTATAAAGTATATTGGTTATTTGTTTTTAATTTTGCATGCTATTTGTTTTGCATATTTATGTAGTTTACAGGACGTTTTGCTGCTGTTTTAAATTGGTTATTTCTGGCTTTTGATTGCTATTTGCTTTTTGATTTTGAATGATGCAATTTATTTGCATATTTATTTTATTTATTCCTGGTTTTGTTTTGGTGTTTTAATTGTTTATTCTGGTCTTTATTTTGGATTGGATTAATTGATTGGTGGTAATTTAGTTCTGTTTACTTCTTGATTTGTTTTTATTTTCTGATTGTTTGGATTGCATTGGATCTTGTTTGTAATTGTTTATTTTAGGCGGCCCACTGACTGGCATAGTGTTAAATGTACCCACTGTGCCATTCAAATGTTTTATTGGCCTTTATTATCTGTTTAGTTGGCTATGCAATGTGTTTTAATTTGCTATGAGGTATTATATTTTGCTATGTAATGTGTTTTATTTGGGCGTATTTTTTTTTATTCCTTCCCCATTTCTTGCTATAGTGGTAAATCATGCCCATATTATATGAGCATGATGTACCCACTGTACCAATAAATGGGGGAAGGGTGGGGGTAGTTGCCTGGGGAGGGTGGTTAGGCCTCCTGGGTGGATAGTGGGAGAGGGTGAGTTAACTCCTTAATTACTGTAGTGGTTACTAACCGCTACGGTGATTAAGGGGTTAGGGGACATTAGATTGTCTTTTTTTAATATACTATATTGTTTGTGGCAACGGAGGACATGGACGGTGATGAGGATAAGGACGGCCTTCATCGTGGCAGCCTGGCAGGGGTGAGTGCAAGATTTATTTACTTTATTTCTGCTGCTTATTGTTGTCTTTTAAATGACCTGCGGGGATCACCTGAGGGCCCACGGACTCTCGTGGGTTTCACCCGGGCACACCGGCCGGCCTGTTGTATTAATGGTGTGCTAACAAAAAGGTAAACAATGCTTTTCAGGGTGTCTCCATCTCTTTTGCATAGCTGGTGAAAAAATCTGGCGTGCTTTTAAAGTACGATTGACTTATCACTGCTTAGTGAATCCCACTGACTGGCAAAAAATGGTGCGTTTGACTTTTTTTGGATGATCGGACTTAGTTTTTTTTCATGGCTGAAAAAATGTCTTTTAAGGCCGATAAATCACTGTTATCACTGCTTAGTGAATCGCGCAGCAGGCAGTATCGGTCTTAAAAGCCATTTATGGGTCTTAAAAGCAGTTATCACAACTTAGTGCATAGCCCCCAAAGGGTGCAGCCCTCCTATGGACTGATTTTTTATGTTGATTTAAAGCTGGTTTTATTTTGTGTATATTTCATCTTGGGTTGACCCAATAAACACCCTTGCTCAGTCTGCCCACATGACGCTGCCCTTCTCTGCAACAATGTCATTGTTCCATTTAACCTATTTAGCAAAGGTTTATCTTTCAGCTGTACCTATCACTTATAAAATGTCCTTTTGATGTATTCACATGAGGCATATTGGTAAATATATAACAGCTGTCTTGAATAATAGGCACATCTCATCTCTTCATTGTTCTTTTCTGTTCATTATTTAAGTTAGTAGCCAAGTCATAAAGATAAAATGAAATAGTTGAAAAGAAAGACTGAAACATTGTTAGTTACTGCTATTTATCACTTACCTTTGTTTTATAATTTCGGTGACTTCTAGAAAGTGTGGGACTCATTAAATTGTATAAAGTAAATACAATTACCATAGTGTTAATCGAATTGATTGATGGTAAGACAATTTAAAATTGGAAAGTAGAAAAACATTAACATCAAGGTGACAAAATAATGAAGCTAAGAACACATTAAATGAACAACAGCTGAGAGAGAGCTCATTTAACACCTGATAAATGTGAGAACTGAATGGATTCTAGAAATAAATTGAAGAAATAATGTTTGCAGAAAAGGAACTGATTACAAAAACGGTGATGCATAATAATTTAATATCTTAGCAATCTGCGTTTTGTTATCACGCAGTACTTTCAATGCCCTTGAGTTTTATCTTACAGAAGTCATTCACGCAATGTTAAAAAAATGAGGAGTACAGTAACTTATCTGACTGTATGTACCGAACATTAATGCCCATGTTTAAGTGCTATTCCATTAGACATCTTCCGGAGTCTTCCCTCACCAGCAGTTATCTTGAAAAATAACCATGCTTAACCAACATAGCCTATGGCAAATAATCTACATACTCCAAATAGTTAGATAAGACCTTTTTCAAGGAATATCTGTGTAAAAACAGAGCACGACCAGAACAGCAGAAAAAATATATTGATCAAAGAATAACTCCCATAAAAATAATTTACTAGCTGAAATGGATAGCTGACAGTTAAAACCGCACCTACATGTTTCACACCAATGCGCTTTATCAAGGTCACACGTTCAATACAATTAAGGCGGAGATTATAGTAGGCGCGTGCACGACGGAGCGCAGGGTGTCGTGCAGGTCTTTCGTCCACACGTTGTGTGCTCTTAGTATGGTGGTGAGGGAGAGGAATGGCGGAGGTGTGGCAGATGCGTCCCCAGGCTGGTTCGCCCTCATTGGCTGAATCGCTCACGTGACGTGGCTGTGATTTAGCGGACGTGCGAAAAGAAAAAATAAACTGTCTTTTCAAAAATCTGCCACGTGGTCGCTCTTCATCAAGCCCACACGCTTGCACGCACTATGGACGGCCCGATAGAGCTGCTGCACTTTTTTCGCTCAGGGAGCCAAAAAGGCCATACTTCAGGATTCTATATTGTCTTTGCAATATAGAAAGCCACAAGGTATTACAATGGTGAACCCCGCTTCAGCTAAATATTAAGTAAATGTATGGGGGTAAGGTGCTGATGGGTGACGTAATAAGTAAACAACATAGAAAAAAGAACCCACTTAAAGCACTCAATAACCCCTATGAAGTGTAATGATAATATTAAAAATAATCTTCAATGCTAAACTAATTAAAATAATGGGTGTTAAAATACATCAAATGACACACATATATATTAACCCTAAGATGAGTATATATGACACTCCGGGTTAATGTAATAGAGGGACAGTTTGAGGTGTATTAGATCAAACGTGTCCAGAGAACTGATATGCAGTATTCCCTAATTGTGGAAGTTAGGTATAAGCAAAGGTGGGGAGGGGCTGCAAAATCACCTGTCTAGGTGAAAAACAGGTCTCAAGGTGATAGTAGTGGAAATGTGAGACTGGTCAAAACGTTACTATATATAGGCAAGAAATAAATGCACACCTATCAGTGTGTGCTCACTAGGTATATAATATATTGCTTCAATGATGGAAGATCAAGACTGTATATTCTCCCACATGTGACCACCTAACAAAACAGCTAATAAACTCCAAACGGATAAAGAGTTGTCTGTAATACACAGAACACAAATACTACGGCTAATAGGTCCCTATAAACGGTGTGGCTGTTGGTATACCTATGCACATATTCATGAATGTGCTACCACCGTAAGGAATGCTTCTGCCACTAATATAGCTGTGTATAAATATAACGAGACCTGTCTAGAGTGTTAAACAAGTCCCAAGGTGGACAACTGGGGAAATAGGAGATAAGAGACTAATCGCAGTCCTACTAATAAGCAATATATACACACTAATCAAGGGGTGCACTCAGCATATAATATGTTAATCCAAAGCCAGGGTGTGCAGCGCACAGCAAATAAGGAGGAGCAGGTCTTGCAGAAAAATAGTCCTTTATTTGTAATTCATGGTGTGGGACAACAGCAAACCTTCAACGCGTTTCGTTCAAGGAACTTTATCAAGATAAAGTTCCTTGAACGAAACGCGTTGAAGGTTTGCTGTTGTCCCACACCATGAATTACAAATAAAGGACTATTTTTCTGCAAGACCTGCTCCTCCTTATTTGCTGTGCGCTGCACACCCTGGCTTTGGATCTACACTCTAATACAGCTGCACGCTCTGGAGGGGAGACTGGGGAAGGAAAGAATACTACAGTGAGTACTACACCTGTGGCTACCTAATGAGGAAAGAGGGGGCTGTCTTTGGCAACCCACTCCTACCTTCAGGGTACCTTATGCCCACTTAAAGGCACAGTACCATAGTAAAAATTGTTATTACCCAGCTAACACTCCCTTCCTTCAATATAGTCCCAGCACTTTTGGAGCACCATCACAAACATACCATTATATAATATGTTAATCCACAATTGGATAGTCAGTCACACATACCCCACACAAAGAAAAGCACCTAAAAATCAGATGATAAACTCCAGGATGTTATAAAGCTAGCTGTCAACAATAACATAAATACCATAGCTACTAGACTCATATGAACAGTGTGGCATGTGCAGATATTCATGAATGCGATTCCACCGTCAGGAGTGCTAATACCACTAATATAGCAGTGTATCGAAAGAGTTAAAGCTGCCCCAACCTCACCTAACGCTGCCGAATCACCACACAGACTCCTGCCCAGGATAGAAGGGAGTACACGCGTGCAGTCTAGCAGCATAAAAAATATATTGATCAAAGAATAACTCCCATAAAAATAATTTACTAGCTGAAATGGATAGCTGACAGTTAAAACCGCACCTACATGTTTCACACCAATGCGCTTTATCAAGGTCACACGTTCAATACAATTAAGGCGGAGATTATAGTAGGCGCGTGCATGACGGAGGGCATGGTGTCGTGCACGTCTTTCGCCCACATGTTGTGTGCTCTTAGGATGGTGGTGAGGGAGAGGAATGGCGGAGGTGTGGCAGACGCGTCCCGAGGCTGGTTCGCCCTCATTGGCTGAATCGCTCACGTGACGTGGCTGTGATTTAGCGGACGTGCGAAAAGAAAAAAGAAACTGTCTTTTCAAAAATCTGCCACGTGGTCACTCTTCATCAAGCCCACACGCTTGCACGCACTATGGACGGCCCGATAGAGCTGCTGCACTTTTTTCGCTCAGTGTGCGAAATCGCATGCGGCATCACACTCAAAATAATCGCGGTCTTAGGCTAAGAACCAAAGCTACATTGAAAGTTCTCTGCTTCCACTTAAATTATCTCAATCCCCTGTTCTATATACTTTGAATACGTTTTTTTTCTGTGGATTGTTGATTTTATTTTTTGGCTAAACCAGGGAGCCAAACCGGCCCTACTTCAGGATTCTATATTGTCTTTGCGATATAGAAAGCCAAAGTATAAGCCCTGGACTAGTTGAAAAATGTAACAATGGTAAAGGAAAAAACCCGGGCGCTACCCCACAGCTCAGTAAATAAGAAAAATGTGCTTGTTCCTAATAAAACAACACAACCTTAGTAATCCTAAAAGGTTCTCATCTGTTTCTCGGTCTCCATCTATGACTCTAACCATCTATCCAGGATCCGTAAGAAATACAGGAAGGAAAAAAAGGGGGAGCACAGGTGGAGGTACACTGAATGGCAGATTATACAACTCTGGGATATAAGTCCCCAAGTTAGTGAATGGGCTGATGGTGGAGTATATAATATCAGAAATACTTACACGGCCTTGTGTAAGTGTTATCACATCAAGGTTTCTTTTCTTTGTCTTCTTCTTTCTGTACCTTGTTTAAACCGAATTCCTTTTCTTCTTCTTGAATCTTGATGGTGGATTCTTCTGATAGCCGGCTGCCGTTCACAAGCGAAATACCCCTCAAAAAGAATTGATGACACAGAAAGGTATCAGAGATGGTACAATTCCATTTCAGAGGGGCCACAATTAATTACAAGGTAGTAACAGGGATATATGCAAATGCAGAAAGAAAATACTGCATGCACTCACACGGGCAAATGTGAGTGTAATCTTGAGGAGGGTGTCTCTGTTTTCTCCACACCCAAAATAGGGAAATGAAAACGAGGGATACTCCTGTGAAAATGAAAGGAGATCAGTGTTAAGGGGAATGGGGGAAGAATAAATGATAATACAGTACTCACACGGCCACGTGTGAGCCCCCACGTGGAATGGTGTCTTTTCTTGCTTTCCCAGTGCTGTAGCGGTTCTTCCAGATGAAAAAATACTTGAAGATCCAAGTCCAAGTGGCAAAAGTACTTTATTAAAACATATAAAACAAAAAAAGCCCTTCGGTCTAACACCGAGGGGTCTAGAAATCTAAAACGCTAATCAGTCCTCAGGAGATGTGTGTCCAGGGCGTGGTGCGCAGGCAAACTTAACCCGCGTCCGGGTACAGTCCTTTGCTCCTCTGCCCTGCTCCTAGACGGTGGCCTCACTAGTTCAAAATGGCTCAGAGGTTTGAACAACGCGTTTCGCACTTTCTTGGGCTTCCTCAGGTTGCATTAACTGCTTAGTAGCATGAATCATGCATGCCTTCATGATTGCTAATGTAGCCAAGGGGTTAAAACACCTGACTACATACCCATTGTACAGTATATTATAGCACTATAACCTCTATGGTATACAAGGGGTTAACTCCCCCATGAATACCCTGCGGGGCCTAACCTCCCTACCTTGAAAGACCTACCCCGAACACCCACTCCCGTACCCCTGCTATTACAACAAACCTAACCACCCCCATCTCTATTGTCATGATCAATAGCCCATTATCCAATGGTTAAAAAAACAGCATATCATATACAAATACTACAATAAAAACAATCATTGCAAAAAATTAAAATCCCTATAATATATATATCTCTATAAATGTGTGTGTGTATATATGTATGTGTGTGTATATATATATATATATATATATATATATATATATATATATATATATATATATATATATATATATATATATATATATATATATATATATATATATATATAATATGTGTGTGTGTATATGTATATATACAGTGTTTGACAAATGCACCTCCCCGATTGCCCGGGGCGATTGCATTTAATATGTAATATATATGTAGCACAAAACCAGAAACCCCAAAGGTTAAACAAAAGCTGTAATTTAAACCTCAATCTGGCTATACAGAACTGCAACAGCAGTGCAAGAACTAAAAGATGAGTTTGAAAAGATTACATGTATAGCAGGGTCATCCCTGACTACTATTCTGCCCTTCTACTGGCAGTAAGCCCTGGTACAGCAGGCCGGCCAGTAGTTATCATGGGGTTTTCCTCTTCACTGGTGCTGCCCCTGAGTGTCAGAGGAGGCAGCTATAGCAGGTGTGAGATTGCCCAATCCTGGGGCCTCTCCTGACTGTACTTAAGGGCAGACGCCCACCTTCTGGAGTGCCTTCCCCTACTTGAGGAAGGCAGGACACACATTGGAGAGGCTGCATATTGGGCCTACTCTATTCCTCTTACCTTGGGGAAGAGCTAGGGTGGCTGTGGGTGCCGTTGGCCTGTAGTGACGGTCCAGGGACCATCTTCAGTGATAGCTGACCTGACTGTATCCGGCAGAAGACTGCCATGTAACTGTTACTGCAAAGTGTAGTAATAAACCCATTCCTGTTTTGCAATATACAATGCAGATGGCACACTGAATATCTTTGCCTATGCCAGCAAAATGACACGCCCACAACGCGCCCACTCTAGGACTTCCACCAGCCAAGAACAGGGCTGTTAAATAAATACAAGTTTTGTACAGATGCAGCCACGAGTATCCGAACACTTGCCTCAGAAAATCTAAGGCAATCTCCCAGTAATGCTGCAACATCCCATAACGCTGTGTTAATCCCATGGGCCGTTAGTCTATCTGCAGAAATGTCACAGAAATGTTGCAGCATTACTGGGAGATTGCCCCACATTTTCCAAGGCAAGTGTTCAGATACTGGTGGCTGCATCTGTATGTTATAAATCATAATGAATTACAACTTTATTTTGTTTTAAAAAAGATGAATAAAAGTGTGCAATGGTTCCTAGATTGCGGGACTTGTTTTATAGACATACTTTTGGTAGAATTTATAATGGACTGAAAACGTACTGTACAGTATGATTCTGATACTCAGTAGCGGTTATGGTGCCCCAAATAGCAAATAAAGGCTGGGGATTTAAACTTGGGTTCATGCAGCACAGAAAACAGTGTCTTACTACACCTGTATGGTTACAACAACAATAATGATTGGGGGGACAAATTAGTAGAATTTGCAGCATGTGGAAATTTCTATATCATTAACTCATTCTTCAAGAAGAATCAAAATAGAAAATGGACAGGTAATTGATCCAATAGACTTAAGAATTAAATTAACTATATCCTAGGTAACAAGAAACACGTGACTTAAGACTGCATAGTCCGTAACCGTTTTCACACGAGGATAAATCATTGATTGGTTCAAGGCAAATTGCATCTAAATGCGAAGATGGAAAGCCGAAAACTGATTAAAAAGAAAATAAAAACAGATCAACATCAAGAGTCACAACAATGAATGCAGAGAATTTTAACTAGAGCTGAACAATCACATTAGCTTGTCGAAATGCATGGGGACACATGAATAACTTATGAAGATTGAAGTTGAAAGCACAGAAAAACTAAAGGAGTTGCTAACAAAAAACGTAAGGATTCTGCCCGATCCATGCAGAGTTTTGCTTCAGTTCGGGTTTTTCAGGTTGCCTGCCCTTTTTGCTAGATTTGGCCATTTTGTTTACTGGCAGCATGCTACAGTACATAAGGCTGCAGTTCCTAATGGGAGTCGCCGAGCAAAGTTCTAAGTTTTGCAGCTCCTGTCAGTCTTTGCTGTCATGCCTTTCCTTGTTACCTATTTGGATTCCTCTGTTGCTGACCCAAGACCGTGACCCTGACCTCGCTGCTTTCTGCCTGCCCTAACCTTTTGCATGTTTCCTGGACTTTACACCACTGCTGCCTGCCCTGACCTTTTGCCTGTCCCCTGGACTCTGCACCACTGCTGTCAGCCTAGACCTCCTGCCTGTTTACCCACTATGGATACTCTAACAGGACTCCTTCCCTGGGTTCTGGTCGGTTATTCTGCATTCTTGTTTGGATATCGTCAATTTCCTTCTTGACTTGAGGCTATTGATGTTGATTGGTTTTTTCCTTCTTTTTAATTAGTTCTCTTCTTTCCAACTTCGCATGTTGATATAATCTACAGTGAACCAATTGGTGATCACTCCTTGTTTCAGAAAGGTTAAGGGCTATGCAGCCTTCAATACTGTGCAGGACTGTGCAGTCTAGAAAGCAATAATATCTATGAAGAATAGGAAGGCTCCTGGGGAAGATGTAATTAGAACTGAAATCTTGAAAGAAGCTGAGGAAGAAGTCGAAGAAATCTTTGCAAAATTTTTACATGGTGGATCAAGAACAGGAAAATTCCAGAACAATGGATTAATGCCACAGTTAGGCCCATTGTATAGTGCCGGGCGCGCGCTACACCGTGCGCGCGCGGAATCTTAGTTGGCTGACATCAGTCAGCCTTTCTATAATGGAGCCGCGCGTGCACACGACAAGGAGAGTAGAACCGTCCGACACGGGGAAAGAAGAAAAAAATAAAGAAATCGCGCCGCTACCGCCGCTGAAAATGTAAGTATGAGTGTATATGAGTGTGTATGTGTGTGTGTATGTGTATGTGTATGTATGTACAACGTATTAAAAAAATTATTTCAGGATTTATTTATTTATTTTAACACACACACACACACACACACACACACACACACACACACACACACACACACACACACACACACACACAAAACATGTGCGGCATGTGCATGCACCATCGCACAGGCACGCGCGCACGGCCGCACACACTATATAACAGCCGTTATCCTCATCCACAAGAAAGCAGACAAAAAAGGCCTCAAGAACTACAGATCAATCATTCTACTTACAATTACTTACAAGATTTTTATGAAGATACTCAGTAATCGGCTACAAAATAGGTAAGCCTTGAGAACAAGCAGGATTTTCACATTGTATTCAACAAAATGGGCCTTATCGAAGTCATACTTGAAGTGATGTCCCCAAATAGTGAATTCGATCTACTACTCAGTTTAGGATTTGTAGATTAAGAAAAAACATTTCATTATGTCTACACCTCAGAGATGTAGAGGATGTTGAAAAAGCATATGTTAATATTATAAAGAACATTTATGAGAATGCCACATCAATCATTAGATTACATGAATATACAATAAAAATAAGGATCAGCAAGTGAGTGTGGCACAGACAGTGTCGGCTTGATGGCGGTGCAATCGGTGCAGTCGCATCGAGCCCCGCGCTTACAGAGGATCTGCGCTCTTCCCCACTACAGTTAAACCAATTGCCAGGGGAGAGCACAGGTCCTCTGTAAGTGTCTCTTACCTTCTATCCAGCTAATCCTCTCCAGCATCTCCTCATCTCTGTGACATCACAACGTCACAATGTTATATGACATAGCGACGTCACATTGCCGTGACAGTGTGATGTTGCGATATCATATGACGCTGCAACGTCGCTGATATGAGGAGCAATAGGAGATGCCAGAGCAGGTAAGAGGCCCCATACTCGACCCGGCATCGAGCCCCGCTAAATTTCAAGCCGGCTTTAGGCAGGGAGACACCATGTCATCAAATCTTTTCACTGCAAAAGCTGAAGAATTGTTGAAGACATTAGATTGGGAATAAAAAGGATTAAAAACTCAACAGTGATTATTTAAGTCACCTACAATTTGCAGATCATATTATTTTTGCCACAAGTCTAAAAGACATACAGCAACAAATTGAAGTACTCGCCAAAGCAAGTAAGAATGCGGGCCTCAATATAAGTCTGAGCAAGACCAAAGTTATGTTCAACTAATGTGTCAAGTCAGCAAAGATTCAAATAAATGGAATAAAAATAGAAGACGTTGAAGACTATGTCTATCTTGGCTGGCAAATAACAATGGGAACCTTTTGAATTAAATAAATAGAAGAATGAATATTGGATGGAGCGCATTTGGAAGAAACAAGACAATATTTCAAGGCAACCTTCCATGGCGCCTCAAGAAAAACGTTTTTGACCAGTGTATTCTGGCTATGCTCATGTATGTATGTGAAACTGGAACCCTAAATGCAAATATAATTCAGAAGCTTCAGAAAACAAGAAAGTAGCCTGGAAAGATGTATGCTGGGTATACCCAGATAAAAAGAATAAATGGGTTTGAAACAAAACAAAAGTCTGTGACATCATAACAAAGGGAAAATAATGAAAATGGCAGTATGTAGGATACATCAAAGTAACCATAATTTAACAAAGATGGTACTTGAGTGGATTCCAAGACAGATTAAAAGACCTAACGACGACCAAAAGTAAGATGGGAGGATGACATCAGAAATTTGATGGAGCAATGTGGAGAAGAGAGGCTTGCAACAACAGTACCTGGATGATCATTGGGGAGACTATCATCCTGTAGTGGATCGACAAGGACTGAAGATTATGATATGTGTATATGTGTATATGTATATATGTGACCGGGACATTTCAATGCATAGAAGGTACCGGTACCCCATAACGGGGACTGTATCTCGGGAAGCGGGGGGTCCCCGGACCTGAAATCAAGGCAGTTCTGCTCCGGACACCCCCTGCTCATCTACACTATGAATGCAATTAAAATTTAATTTGCGGCGAGATTTGCGCAGAGAGGTGGCTCTCTCTCTCCCTGCAGCAGAATCAACCCGCCGGGTGAGCCCATTTCGGAGGGCCGATCATCTCGGTGCCGGCTACTCGCTATTTGTTGAAATGTTGCTATCACAGGTATTCGGGGCTTTCTGCATACTGTGATAGCAACGCTGTCAAATATGGCAATTTAAAAACCCTGGTGATTTTTTCTATCTGAGTTTAGTGCATGAGGCCCTCAGTTTTTTATCACCCACCTATCGCCGCTTACAGAATCAGAGTAGGATGAGCGATAAGTGCTCGATAAGTGGCTTATGAACGCTTAGTGCATAGGCCCCTTCGAGTTTGTTTCATAGAGTTTCCATCCACCCACAGCTGCAGAGGTAAAGAGCTACAAGACATTTTAAGCTTGCCAGTAAGAGCCTGTGTACTGCGGTGGATTTCCACATTTTTGCCCTTAGGCACGTGCCTGTGTCTGCCGTCTCCTTGGTGCCGCACTCCTGCTACTTTGGAATCCCGGCTTCAAATGATGCTGTGACGTCACTAACGTGACGCCGTATGGTCGTGCGTTGCCATGAAACACGATGTCATTTAGCATCGCAACATCACATTGGCATGAAAACGAGACGCCATGTGACGTCACCGTGGGGGCATCCGCAAAGTCATTTGATGCCGGGATTCCAAAGGAGCAGGAGATCGGCAGAAAGGAAGTGGCTGACACAGGCAAGTACCTTCCTATTTGGTCCGAAAGGCCAGAGAGCACAGCAGAATTTTATGGGGGTGGAAATTTTTGCCGCCCCAAAATTTTGCCGCCTTACGCCTGGCCTAATGGGAGATCTGACACTGCCTGTGTATGAGTATAAATCAATATTTGCAGATCTAAAAAAATTAGTTCTAAATACCTCCATCCATTCCAGTGTCCTCTATTCCTAATTATTAAAACAGGATATTTAAGTGTAGCCAGTACCCCTTGGGCTACTAATCCTCTACCTAACACATGTAATGGAACCAGTGCAGGCAGTGTTAGGGTTAAATCTGCCCATGCTACTGCAATAAACAACTCCCTTGAGTGACAGGTGGGGTGGGCCTAAGACCTGGGTACTGCCCTATCAGGGGCTCGGACCCAGGACCCTCCCCTGGGTACAAAAGGGGATGCAGCCTAAATTCTAGTCTGTTCTGTGCAGAGTTGGAAGAGTGGAGCCAGGGCTCTGCTTCACCTTCCTTCCCCTCCCTCAGGGGAGTGGGATCAGCTACCCCATACTCCATCAGGGGGTATGGGTCAGGATAGACCTCAGGGGCCTTAAGCCCTGGGGGTTGAGTCCAAGGACAAAGAGAGCAGCAAGCTGCAAGATGATCTTCTGCTGGGTTATGTAGGGTCCAGTGGGAGTGAGTCTCTCTTGCTAAGAAATGTCAGTATGCTGTTGCTGTACTTTATCTTGCTGAAATAAAGAACCAAATTGCCGTTATATACTCCTGTCTGAGGCTGCAGTTCTTCAGGGAGGGATGTATGAGTGTTTTCCACAGGGGACTGCACCTGTCTATGGTACGCCCTGTGGGAATGGAGGCGCTGTATCAGTGAGAACCACCCAGCACTGAAAGCCGGTCCTGTCTATCCCCAAACAACACACGCGGATGCTCAGGGCCTTCCTGTGAACCAACAGATAGCACCATCACCAGGGTAATCACAGTGATTCTCCCTTAGGGTGGGGGAACATGGGTTACATAAGCCTTAGAACATGCTAAATAATTATTTCAAGTCCCTTTGCCTCCTGGTTATATCTGCCCGTTTTTGTAATTGTTAGGGTATTGTGTGGAGATTAACACTACTTGAGACAACATGCTGTGATATCACAGGTAATCAGTACAGCGTATTTCTAGATAAAATTGCAGAGTACTCCTCGTAGACAGCCTGCTGTATTATATAAAAAATAACACAGAAAAAAGTAGCATGTTGCACACTGTACTTAAAATAGCACCAGTGACCTGCAGTTTTATTTCAATGTGGCTCAACCAATAAGTAACTAACAATAAATTCAAGGTAAATAAGTCCAATGGACAATTTCATTTAATGAACTTGCTAATATTTTAGTCCAGTCTAATACCTTCCTCAGGATTTGTACAAAACCACGTGGTGGAGGATTTTACTCATGATTTTCTGTAACAAGCAGCTGGAGTTTGAACTATTACTGGACAAGCCAATTAAAAATATTGATTGAAGGAAAAACTTATTTAGATTCAAAGCAAGTTTTGACCTTGATGCAATAGGATTTAGGATTATTTGAGGACCCATTCCAGTAATAGTACAAGCGATGGAGGAGTGGAGGAGCTGATTGAAACTGTCCTGAATAGGCAAGGAGAACCTATAAGGAAGGGGGGCTTATAGATAGAAGTGGGAGGAGTTGTACTGTACACCGGTCTGGGACATTTGGCCGCACAGAGGTAATGTATCACCTAAATTCTTAACCCTTTACCCTAAAAACCTTAACTCCTTACCCTAAAAAATCTTAACCCATCAACCCCTTACCCTAAAAACCTTAACTCCTAACTCTGAAAAACCTTAACTCCTTGCCTTAAAACTCAAACCTTATCCCCTTACCCTATAAACCCTAACGCCTTACATTAAAAATGTTTACCCCTTTAACCCCTTACTGTAAAAACCATAACCCATTAACCCCTTACCCTAAAAACCCTAACCTTAACTCCATACCCTAAAAACCTTAACCGTTAACCCCTTACCCATAAACATTAACCATCTAATGCTGACGCTATTCCCCTACTTCAGGGTGGAAAAAGATGGCGGCTAAACGGCGGCAGCTAACTGTCCCTAAGAACGGCAGTGGCGAGACTGCTGCAAGGAAACGGCCGTAGCTCAAAGTCCCTCTCCAATTGTATAGTCCCATCCACAATTGTAGGATTTAGCCTATTAGTAGTAATGCACAATGGGGAAAAAAATACAATTATTACATTGTCTCCAATGGTGTCAAACTCTGTGAAAAGGGTTTTTTACACAACCTTGTTGCTTTTAATCTTTCTTAACAGAACCCAGGGCCTTTAAAAACCTGTAAAACAATCAAGGGGTTGGAAAGGTAGTAGGGGATTATCATTACAGCACTCAAACCTGTGAAGCTATCCTATAATTTTGCGAAATCTTTATTTTTTTGTACGAAATTAATCTTGGTGGTATTGTTTTATTGTATTTATTTTAACTAGCAAACACTGTGAACCCAAACTGTCTGTTCTAAAAAGTTACATTCGTTAAATACAACTCTACAATAAGCACAAATGTCTACGAATACATAGGGTACATAATCTGGGTTTTCATTACATAAGGGGACAGAGTTAAACAAGTAACTAGTCCTTACCTGTGCAGTTCATTACTCACTAAACGGCACAATGTTTATACAATCCTAAATTAGCTCTTAAAAATGAGCAAGTATAAGGTATGATTTATACATTACAGAAAACTCTCTCCCTGTCTACAAATACAGTTTACAGCAGTTTCTGTGGTACACATAATGTCTATTTCTGCCACAGTGACTCATGGAGAAAATCAGGTAATGACATTCCAATTTCAATATGGATGTGACACGGTTTTAATTGAACTGCCCAATCTGATTCCAGGATTGCTTCATGTGGGCTCGTCAAAGTGATCATTTTTTAGTAGTTTCCTACTTTCACTCCAGGGGTGTAATTTGAAGTAAAGAATGGATAAATGAGATTTTCTCAGCAAAAGTCATAATGCAATTCTTTAAGATGTGGAAAGAGAATACAAGATTAAACAATCCATTCCCTGAGAAATATTTGCTGTACCATCCATAATACCTATTGAATTAATTATATTTAGACAGCATGTTTGAACTGAAATCAGTTACAGAATTGGGGGATAGACAGTAAGATTCTATTGCATAGTAAATGCTTTTAAACCAGGTATTTACATTTTTAGAGTGGGGTGGTCTATCAGACAAATCAGTGTTTTTCAATATTTTCGTTATTTTTTTTCAATATGCCAAAATATACATAACATCGATTGTTTTGGGATTTTAGAAATCTTAGCAAAACAAGCCCGAAATAAATCAATAGGTATTTTCTGCATTGAAATGTGAGGAATTGATTTAATATGAGAACCGGGAAGATACTGTATACTTACTTTTCCCTGTCACAATTTGTCATAGTAAATATTTGAATAGACTGTCACCATGTACAAAAATTCACAGTCAAGTAAAAAAAGAACATGTAGAAAATCGATAAAAAATGTAATCCAAATATGGAGAAAGAAGGAAGAAAAGGGTGTCCGACTCGCCACCATTGATCAGATGGATTGATCAGATTGATCAGATGGTCAGGATACAAGAGTCCAAAAAACGATTAGCACACCAAGCATGGGAATGTGCAAGAAAGTGGTTGATTTACTGTATCTAATGTTTCTGTCCCATTATATACCTTTTTCAAGATTAAGACGCAAAGCCATAGAGCTAATTAAAATAGCCCAAAGTAACATCAAACCCTACCATGTAAATTTAACATGTAAAGCATAATAAAAAATAAATATGCAATCTCTAGAAAAGAAAGAAAGATCCATAGATAGATCACTGTGAGGGAGAGAAGCATTAACTTCCTCACTGTCCAGGCTCTGAAGACCACTCCTAAGCTGTAAGTTCTGTTAGGCTGTTAGTAAGTAGCTCCTGAGTAAGAAAGCGCTTTAAAAGATAGGAAGTTTCTGAGGTACAGGGCTGCCTGTTCCTGAACTTGAAGACGCTGCGGAACTACACAGCCGGCAAAACAGAAGAGCCAAGTTGCCCAGAGGGACTTTCCTGGGAACAGCAGGAACACACAGCCTGCACCAAAACTACAGACCCTGGTGGAAAGCAGATAACCGTTGCCTAGAGGGTATTGTCCGTCTGTTGGAGAACCCAGGCTCCCATTCTGTTGCCAGAAACATCCTACGAGGCCACTCTGTCACAAGCACATAATAGAGCTTCTCAAAATTCTATTGAACAGTAATTAGTAATGCGTTGGCATTGAACGGTTTTAATGTCCCATTGTTCCATCATCATGATATATCAGCATCACGCTGCCCAATCGTATCAGCACCCATTGCTGTCAAATTGCTATTACAACCCGAGATCACCTCCTAATGCATAATGAGCATCCCATAATAAGGTCAGTAAAATAAAATTATAATAGTAAATCACAGCTAGAGAAGGTCATCCAAACGTCATCACACTCCCACGTCGAGACATTGTAATAAGTCTGAGGTTACGAGTAAAGGTAGAACGGTAATAAGCCCATTTACAGTAGAAAATAGATACCACTTTAATTATTATTTTTATTTTATTTATAAAATGTTTTACCAGGAAGTAATACATTGAGAGTTACCTCTTGTTTTCAAGTATGTCCTGGGCATAGAGTTAAGACAAATAATACATGGTTACAAATACAGTTACATAAATGAACAGGGTATACATTATATACAAGACATTGCATGCACAGTTAGAGATAATATATATTATAGACATATGTAGCAGTTACATCCCAGATTAAAATGTGAGACAGCCTTAGTTTTGAAAGAACGTAAACTGGTGGTGGATGTGACAGTCTCCGATAGGTTGTTTCAGTTTTGGGGTGCACGGTAAGAGAAGGAGGAGCGGCCGGATACTTTGTTGAGCCTTGGGACCATAATTAATTACAGTAGCCAATAGTTCATTTATATTACTCTTGGCAATATAGATTATCTGCCGAACATAAGATTCTAATCAAACATACCTAGATTGCAGAATTCTTCATTTAAATCCAAATGGGGAAATTAACTTAGCGTAATTGTATTTTCTTCCTTGTCTACCACAGCTGTACACACATGCAGGTTACTGTAGCTCCCCCCTCTAACTAAGGACGAGCTGTGACCCGAAGAGGTACAGTATATGTAAGACATGAAACTTCCTCCTATGGTCTGTGAATTTCTATGCAATCACGAGCACCCAGCAATGAAAGTTATACTGACACCATGTTGCTGCTTGAAATTATAGTTTATTTATAGATGGGTGGTAACTCTGGAGTCAGTTTAGAGCTGCATAATGATAGTAGAGCTGTAAAGCAAACTCATTGCGGAGGCGCTAAATGGCAGGTTACTGCTTGTAAAAATAAGAACCAATTTAGAATGGAGATAGGTGAATAATGCGAAAGTATAGTATATGTATAAAGTGTGTAAAAAAGTTGTCCTGCCTTCCTTGGCAGCGTGAGTGTCAATTAATCATACTACATGTATTTGACCCATGTTTAAGATGTCCATGACCCTTTTCTAAAGTGTGTGAACTCCACATAAGTGGGAGGGCCACCACCTATTTCTGCAGTATGATCGGAGAAATCAGCAAGCTTTTATTTGAGCCTCTGTATGTAGTCATGCCATCGTTTCTTGAGCTCTTCCACAGTACAGTACACTGGGTTGCAGCTATAGGTTTTACTTTTCTGCAGGCAACCTTCCATATTGCTGTTTTCTCTGCCCGTGAGGTTCTCATGGAGATCTTTCAAAAGAGTTTGTCTTCATGCTCCAGAATGTAATCAATGAGCACTTTGACTTCCGCTCTGTAAAATGTGTGCCTTCTTTTGCTTAGCGTGCTGGCTGCTGGTTTCCTCCATCATTACTGTATGTTGCAAAGTGCTGGAAGGCTGAAGGAAGGCCCCCAAAAGTACAATTCTCTATAGTGTGTACTGAAGTGCTAAACTTACAACTAACACTGATATCATTATTAGGTATGTGGCCCAGGTCCCCCTTGGGCTCCCATTTAGTCTCCCTCACCTCCGCTCATCTCTGCTGCAAATGGGAGCACTGCGGATGCAAGCGGGAACATGCACGCGCCTCTGGTGAGTGTGGGGAGGAAGTAGGTGGTGTCAACGTTCCGGGGAGGCAAGTGGATTGCCGGCGGCTCCCGTTGCAGGCCGCGCATGCGCAGGACAGTTTGCGCATGCGCAGTATGTGCGCGCGAGCTGGGCCATTACTTGCCAGGGCTCCATGGAGACTACAAGCCACACAATGCACAGGGGCAGTTAGTCAGGTGCCGCGAACCAGCCATTAGGGCTGCAGCAATCCCCTGCTCGCTGAGATGGATACATTTGGTGCGCTGTGAGCCACGCCAGTCGGAAGAGGGACCTCTGAGGAGTAGGAAGTGCTGCCCAGGACTAGGCCAGCTCTTTCCCCTTAGGCCCCAACTCACTGTAGCTTATGGTTGCTATCGGGAAAGCCAGTCAGGGACCTTTCCCAGTAGCTGCCTATAGTCAGGTACAGCACCAGTGAGACGCCACACGCTGACTGCGGCCTGTGGTCTGGGACCAGACCAGATATGTGGTCAAGATGGTAGGGTGATATTATCCACGCCGGAATTCACCCCCACGCGGAGGCGGACCCCATCACGGACAACAACGTTGGATCAGATGGATCCTCTTTGTCATTCTGCAATACCTGGGTGCTGGAGTCCCGGGCAGGTACCTAACCAAGTGCACTAACGCTCCATGGGATAGCGCTATCTCCAACACTTTGGGTGGGCCTTGACTTTGGGAAAAGGGACATCAGGGAATTGGTGCCTGGCACCCAATGTACCCAAGGGACACTCACTGTTGGTATCAGGTTGGGGGCTATACTACTGTGGGGTACAGGGTACCCATATTATTTGTGTTCAGTAAAAGGTTGTTAGCATATATATTTGTGTGCGTGTATGATTATTATTGTTCCTGTAAGGGTACATCCCTCCAAGTCGGGATCCCGTGCAGGTGGAGGCGATGTCACCATAAGAATCAGGTACACTGCAGGCTCGCAACGGCAGAGGTTCAGGCCTTCTGTTAGCTACAGGTAACGCACCACACACCATAGTCGCCATATCTTCCATAGGGTGGGGGAAAGAGCGCTACAGGTACAAACACAGTGTTGACGCACAGATGAATGATGTAAAAATTACGCATAGCAAATGGCGCTAATCTGACTCCTCATTCTATTATTTTAAGAATGTGATCTGGCAGACCCCCTCCTCCTTCGCTCACTTCTTCCTGCTAGTATTGTGGAATGGGGGTGGGGTGGAGGTTGGGACACCTGCCAGTGGGTCCACCAGGGGTTTTCTGGAGGACAAAATAATGGTAGTATACAACCTGATCTAGATGGAAGAATTTTACCTTAGACCTGAATTATGGGATAATCCTCATCAAGACGTGTAGCTCCCTTATCTTTCTAGGTGATGTAATAGGAAATAAAATGAGTACAAGATTTTAAGTGGCTATAGAGAAAGAGGCTCAAATAGCAATGCATAGAATGAGGATCTTTTAAAGAGGTCTTATTTTGAAAACTGTCTTAACAAATCTTCTGACTAGAGGATGTTCTGAAAGAGATTCTCCTCTCAAAACGCAATTACTGCAATTTGTAATGTAACTGATGAAGGTTTAAAACCTCTTTTCAGCCTGTTTGAAAATCTTGGATATTTAAATGGTGTTTTGGTTCTCTTGTTTTTCCATATACCAGTTTCTGAAGATTGTCCATACTCTGGGATACACCTTGGACATTAAAGACTTCTGCACTACAGGAAGAGTTATGACTACTTCTGAAAGAAAGCCCTGGCAACATTTGTTTCTGGCTTTCAAATCCCAATCCTACAGATTCAATGTTAATGGATTTTGGTGACAAACAGGGCTTTAGGAGAATAAATCCTCCCTCTTAGGTAATGAGAAATGTATTATCTCCGAGAATTAAGCTGTCCCTGGCCAAATTTTGAGAATGGTAATTACTGTGGCTCTGTTTTTTTTATTTATTTTTATCTCTTGCACCACCCTGTATATTATTCAGAGTGGATGGAAAAATGTAAACTAGATTGAAGTTCCAAATTATTGTTATGGATTTCAGATTAGTAGGGCTGTCTCAAATATTCATGTAAAAAAAGGATGTGACTTTCCTGTTGGACCTAGGCGCCATTACGTCTATCTGAGATACCTTCTATTTTGGTTGTATCTATAGAAAGACCTCTGTATGCAAGGCCCATTAGAATGACACAAGGATTTTACAACTGAGCAAATTCTGCCACCTTATTCTGTGCCCACTGCAAAGCCTTGAATGCTTCCCTGAAAATATTGCTGCTTCTGGTACAGTACCTCTTTTGTGGTTTATGTAAACCACAGCAATAGCATTGTCTGGTTGAAATTGTAATGGTTTGCCTCTTATGTTGTCTTGAAACTTCAAAATGTATTTTAAAATTGCTCTTAACTCCAGAATATTTGTAGTAAGATGACTTTCTAGCCTATATTCTACAAAAAAAAAATATCTAGAGGTTGACTAGTGGCCTAAGTGTGCTTAAAATGGGAATTTATAATACTTTAAAATGAAATGTGTAATACTTAGAACAATAACGATACATCTATTGGAAAAAAACTATCAAGACACATACGAAATAATGAATATGTCCTATTATATAAAGTATCTAAACAATGTATGCAAATATATACATATGAATTAGTGAAAAAATGTATGTGAATTAGTGAATAATGTAAAGAATCCCTAATAGATTATATCAATACAAACAATATATAAATATTTCACTATTAATACATATTATATGAATAAAATAATATGTAATTTAAAAAAAATAAAAACAATGATACAAAAATAACAAATGTATGTATATCTTTATTTATGCAGCACCATCCATGTACACAGCGCTTTACAGCAGTAATACCACGTGAAATATTATAATATATCATGGGAATAGCGCATCAGACATAAAGCAATAGGAAAGGGAGTCTGTAACAGGGATTTATCCCTGTTTTAGTAAAACTGCCTCTAAATACTCTTAGGAATCCAGCAGGGAGCTGGTTAATCACAGCCAGTCAATTAGCCAGGCTCCACCTGGCTAATCAGAGCACTAGAAAAGCCTCCTGTGGGAAACTGCAGAGAGATTCCTTAGCACACAACTGTGCTGACACAGGACAGAGACACTACTTAGCACACAAGTGTTTGACACAGAAGAGCAGAGAGGCCTGCACAAAGTTTCCTTAGCACCCAACTGTGTTTACAAAGGAGGAAAAAGAGAGAGGAGAGAGTCTTGAACCACACACCAGGATTGTGTGCTGACAACAGACTTCCTGGAAGCAGAAGGATTGCAATGCCTGCATCTGGAGACGCCAGACCAACACAGTCAGATAAGACTTTCATATATATTGTTCCCTGGTGAATTTCTTATATGTTTTTGGACTGGGAACTGGCCTATCCAGCCAGTCACAGATAGTTAGGGCATGTACTGTATATTTAATTTCTAAAGTGGAGTAGGTGTTTGTTTATTTTTGTATGCTGTACAGTGTTTAAAGGGACAGGTTCAATAAAACCATGTTTTAGTTTCACCCAAATCGATCTCCATTAGTGTATCTCTGCACACATCTCTTACAGAGTCTCTGCCCCAAAGAGCTTACAATCAAATTGAAAAGTGGGGAGAACCTAGAGACAGGAGGAGGGTGTCCTGATAAGTGTGTCAGCAATGGGCCAAGGTCAGTGCATTTGAGATGTATAGTATCCACCTGCAGAGCTACTCATATGCTTTGTTAAAGAGGTGTGGTTTTTTTTCAACTTCAAATTTTTCTTTATTGGGGTCACATATTTGTACATTGTATCACATCCCATTGTGTTACTTCCCCCCAATAATGTTTTTAAACATACATAAGGCAACGTTAACTGCAACAGTACAAAACATGGACAGCACAGACAGAACAGACAAGACAAACCAGACGGCAGACAGGGGAGGGGGGGAGGGACGGGGGACAGGAAGGGGGACAGGGGGGAGGGGCGGTCCTCTCCGGATATTCCTGATGACGTGTTTTCTCTTACGAGCTTCCTGTCTTCTTGGTTAGCACTCCTTGCTTCTATCTCAAGCGTGCCGAGTTTTCCCCATTGTTTTGTTTTGTTTTGGGGGGCTGCTACGCGGGGGGCTGTCAACTACCTGTTCGTCGCTATTTGTCATCTAGTCTCTGCCCCCCAAAGGAGAACGCGCCTGAACCTATTAAAGCAAGATTGCGGTGGCATCCACCCCGGGGATATCGGTCTGTGCCAGCCAAGGCGCCCAGACTTTTAGAAAATTTGTGCCGGTGTCATTAACCAAACTCGTTAATTGTTCCATCCAGCAAACGTACCAAATCCTATTTCGAATCTTGGGAATAACTGGAACTTCAGGTTGCTTCCATAATGCTGCAATCGCGCATCTAGTGGCTGTTGCAAAATGCGCGATTAATTTGTGCGTCGCATTTGACATACCCTGGATCCGTCTGCCCAGCAGGCACAACCACGGGTCCAGGGGGATCTCCCAATCGAGAATCCGCTGTAACCAATCTCTAATCTGTTCCCAAATCGGGACCACTTTTGTGCAGGACCACAGCATGTGTCGCAGGTCTGCCACCTCCCCACACTGTTTTGGGCAGAGCGGGGAGTAGCCCTTAACAAATTTAGCCAATCGAGCTGGGGTGTAGTACCATCGCATCAGGACCTTATACGCTTTCTCCTTTAGTGTGGTACAGATGGAGCTTTTTGCTGCTGCTTGTGTGATCTGCTCCCATTCCTCGTCTTCTAACGTCTCTCTTAAGTCAGTCTCCCACTGTCTAATGTAGCGTAACCGGGTCTCGTTAGGCGTCTCCGGACAGACCACTTCCCTGTACATTCATGTGAGTCCCCTTGTGTCCGCGTCTCTGGAACACAGCTGCTCAAAATTGGTGCATGCTGGTCTAATTGGGGGTTTGTTGTAAAAGTCTCTGATCTGGTGGTACCTAAAAAATTCTGTATTTGGGATATCCGTTGCGGATTTAATTTGCTCAAATGTTTGTATATGTATCCTGCCCTCCAGATCCTTAAGACGGGTAATGCCCGCTTGTATCCAATACATCAGGTTTTTACTGTTCAGCCCTGGAGCGAAATCTGGATTGCCAATGATTGGCGTCATGAGTGATGCTTTTGTAGTTAATTTACATCTAAATTTAGTGGCCTACCAGACTCGGATTGAACTGGCAATAGTCTGAAGCGGTGTGCCTATTTGGCGTGCCCTGCTTTTGGGCAGCCAGATCAGCTTCTGGATGTCAATCGGTGCACAACACTTTTTCTCCAACTCTACCCATCTCCTAAGGCTTGGGTCCGTGTGCCATTGGAGAATTTGGGCCAATTGGGCCGCTTTGTAGTAAGCTAACAAACAAGGTACCGCTAGCCCTCCTCTTACTGTGGGTCTCTTTAATATACCTGTAGCGGTCATGTAAAATGGCTACAGTCATCTCTCCTGCTGACAGTAAGGCCTGGTAAGTTGTGGGCATGCCAGCAGTAATTATGGAGGTTTGCCCTCACACCCTGGTGGGGTGCCCTGTGTATGGATGGGAGTGATCACATGCTCTGACTCCATGGTTAGTGATATACAAAAAAACACTAGATGGCGCTCATACACTCTAAAAAACACACAACTTACTGCACCGACACACTTTATTCGAGCAAATACCCAGTATGTACCTGGCAGATACCTGGAATGCGCCGCTCCTCACCTCCGACAAGCCCCGTTGCGTTTGCCTTCCCAGCCTGGGTTCATGCCTGGCTGACGGGCGGCTGATCTGTTAAATGATAATGATTAGGATTTAATAGGCTGCAATGCTTCGCGTGTCTACCAGATGGCATAAATTCATGAATTGTAATGCAGTATATATATATATATACTGTGCAGTATTGCAGCCAGCGGGAATAAAATGCTTCAATCCCTGCTTGGAAAATACCTCAATGCACTCGGGCAGAAAACAGTCACAAACCTCAATACACCCGGGTATACCCGAATTCGTGGGACTAGCCGAGCTCGAATAAAGTGTGTCGCCAGTGTAAACCATGCAGTGATATATAGTGACTAGTGATATCAAAAATAAATCAAAAATAAAGTGCATGAAGTGATAAATAGACACTCAAACCCTTAAGGACTGTTTCACGGTCCGCAAAGTAACAGGAAAAGGAATCAGGGGAGCGTCAGCGCCTAAGGAAAAAATGTGATACTCGCATAGTGCAATATGTTAACAATACACATACACAGGCAGAGCTCTCATAAGAGCACAGTAAGGCTAGATATTAATGATCACTAAGTATCAGAAATATTAGCTGTGTATGGGCATCTCTAATGACCCATACACACAGGAACATAAATAGGAGGTAGGAATCCAAAAGAGAGACACCAATCCAATACTTAAAAAATGTAGATATTTATCCAGCATTGATAAAAATTGGAGGCTTACAGGATTCCGGAAAGGTAACAGCAAGTTTGTACACATGAAGGTTCACTCGAGTCGCGTTCTCGGGATCTCTGCACGATGCTGCTTCCTCATCCGGTCTCCGACCTGCGCTGCTTCAGGGGGCCGATACGTCACTTCCGGGTTCTTCAACTCGTATTGCGGACGCCACCGGAACTCCACAGCAGGCTCTCTCCCTCTGGATACGCGTTACGCGTAACCCCTCGTGTGAGATCCAGAGAGAGAGCCTGCTGTGGAGTTCCGGTGGCGTCCGCAATACGAGTTGAAGAACCCGGAAGTGACGTATCGGCCCCCTGAAGCAGCGCAGGTCGGAGACCGGATGAGGAAGCAGCATCGTGCAGAGATCCCGAGAACGCGACTCGAGTGAACCTTCATGTGTACAAACTTGCTGTTACCTTTCCGGAATCCTGTAAGCCTCCAATTTTTATCAATGCTGGATAAATATCTACATTTTTTAAGTATTGGATTGGTGTCTCTCTTTTTGATTCCTACCTCCTATTTATGTTCCTGTGTGTATGGGTCATTAGAGATGCCCATACACAGCTAATATTTCTGATACTTAGTGATCATTAATATCTAGCCTCACTGTGCTCTTATGAGAGCTCTGCCTGTTTATGTGTATTGTTAACATATTGCACTATGCGAGTATCACATTTTTTCCTTAGGCACTGACGCTCCCCTGATTCCTTTTCCATGGTTAGTGATGTCAGAGGTGTGTCAGCTTCCAGAGTGTACATAAGGCACAGCACTGTTTCTAAAAGTTAGTTCTGGCAGGAGTTCTGGTTCTAGTACAAGTTCAGCTAAGAGGAGGAGTTCTAGTCCTAGCCTGAGTTACTGGTTATGTTTTAGTAACTGCAAGAGACTGTGTCCAGGGACCTGGTACAGGGTAAAGATATCCCGGCTGGGATAGGGAATCCATATTATAGGAGAGCTTACCTTTCAAAGGGAAGCACTGACTCAAGATGAGTGGCTAGATATTCTACTGCGTGGGGCAGCTAGCCCACATCAATCAATAAAGATGCTCTTATTCGAACACCCTCTCGTGTACATGTGTGGAGTGAATGTAAAGAGAGGAGCACCACGGAGGAGTTCCTCAACAGGATCATCCCCATGCGGACGCAGGGACCCTGATGAGGTGGAGGCGCTGCACTGGAACTAGGTGAGACTCAGCACACTACCTCAGCTGCCTGTCTTGACGGGTCCTCCCCACACACCATCATGCGGGAGACTCAGGAGTCCTGTAGCCAACAGGTGCACCACCAGACACTATCACACTGTAATGGGGACCGGTTAGACCACAGGGGCCAATGTGAGATTGGGTGGGTCAGGCCGGTTCAGAAATACCGTTACATACCCTTTGCAATTCTTGGGTTTTTCTTATTCCATATTAATTTCATGATTGTTGACTGAAGGGAGAGGATGTCAGAGTAAACTACTGGTATAGGCAGGCTCTGGAAAAGATATAACATCCTTGGGAGGAGATTCATCTTCATGCAGTGTATCCTTCCAACCCATGAGATGCCCCCTTTTGCCCATGCTCTGAGATCCTCCCTCAACGCCTTTATTAGCCTGGGAAAGTTTGCCTTATATAAAGTTTTGTAGTCCCGTGTGAGATATACCCCTAAATATTTGATAGCGGAGGGTTGCCATTTAAAATTAAAGTTGAGATCAATCAGTTTTTCGACTTCTTTGGGAAGATTTATATTGAGGCTTCTGATTTGGACTGATTAATCTTAAAGCCGGAAATATGGTTAAATTTGCCCAGAATTCCAAATACATTAGGAAGGGACGTGAGCGGTTTATAACATCCTTGGGAGGAGATTCATCTTCACGCAGTGTATCCTTCCAACCCATGAGATGCCCCCTTTTGCCCATGCTCTGAGATCCTCCCTCAATGCCTTTATTAACCTGGGAAAGTTTGCCTTATATAAAGTTTTGTAGTCCCGTGTGAGATATACCCCTAAATATTTGATAGCGGAGGGTTGCCATTTAAAATTAAAGTTGAGATCAATCAGTTTTTCGACTTCTTTGGGAAGATTTATATTGAGGCTTCTGATTTGGACTGATTAATCTTAAAGCCGGAAATATGGTTAAATTTGCCCAGAATTCCAAATACATTAGGAAGGGACGTGAGCGGTTTAGATAGCGTTAGGATAACATCGTCCGCATATAGCGCTGCCTTATACTCTTGCTCTCCATCTGAGATTCCTGTTATATCTGGGCTATTACGTATGTGCGCCACCAATGGCTCTATACAAAGGGCAAACAGCAACGGCGACAGCGGGCATCCCTGTCTCGTTCCACTTTTTATGTGAAATTGTTCAGAGGGAAAACCCTGGTGCCTCACCCTCGCCGTCGGGCCCTCATACAGCGCCATGATGTCCCTCAGTAGGCGTCCTCTAAAGCCAAATGCTCTCAGTGTTTCCGTTAAGTAGGGCCAGTCTATTCTATCGAAGGCTTTCTCTGCGTCCAGACTCAGCACCATAGATTGTGTATTTTTCTTTTGGGCCAAATCGATCAGATTGATAATTCTTCTGGTGTTGTCTGCCGCTTGCCTACCCCCGATAAACCCTACCGGATCCGCATGGATTAACCTGGGAAGGACACTACCCACCCTGTTCGCTATGAGTTTAGAATAAATTTTGATATCGGAATTAATCAGTGAAATGGGCCGGTAGCTCTTGCAGTCTGCCGGGTCCTTTCCAGGTTTGTGGATCACCGAGATGGATGCCTGAAGCATTTGTGCTGGAAAGGAGGCCCCCTCCAGGATACCATTAAATAGTTTTAGCATATGTGGGGCTAGAATTTTAGCGTATTTCTTATAGTACAAATTTGAGAAGCCATCGGGCCCCGGCGCCTTGGCCGGTTTTAATGCTTTGATGACTTCCAATATTTCCTCCAAGGTAAAGTCCGCCTGCAACTTCTCTCTCTCTGCCCCTCCTAAGGTTGGTAACTTTGCCTCTTTTAGGAAGGTGTTCAGTAACTCTCCCGTTTTAGTATTATGAGTGACCTTGTCTCCATTATATAGTTTTTCGTAGTAGGTTTTGAATTCCTCTACGATTTTCCCAGGTATGGAGGTAAGGTCTCCCTGTTGGTTCCAAATTGCATGAATAGAGTAATTTTGAAGCTTCTTTTTTAGCTTATTGGCAAGTAGTGTATCAGGTTCGTTTGCTTTTTCATAAAATTTACGCTTAGACCACGCCATTTCCTTCTCAGCCTGGGAGGTAAGGAGGAGGTTTGAGTTTAATTTTGGTGTCTAATAGTTGTTTAAGCGTACGTTCCTGCTTATTAGATTTGTGCAGAGCAGAGAGCTCAGCTATTTGTGATTCCAGTTCTTTAGTTTTTTCTCTCTTTCCCGTTTCCGTTTGGAGGCCAGATTCATCAATATTCCCCTGAGGGTTGCCTTATGGACTTCCCACAGTGTGGCTTGTGACGCCACGCTTCCCTCGTTCTACTCAAAATATTATCTAATATGTTCCCCCACCTCCCGCCCAAGGTCCGGGACCTTTAAAAGGATCTCGTTTAGTTTCCAGTTCGCTCTAGGTCTGTCCAGCGGAGCCAATGTGCACTGCAGCTCTATAGGTGCATGGTCCGACCATGAAATATCATGGATCTCTGAACGAGAGACCCCAGGGACCAATCTATTGGACACTAGGAAGTAGTCTATCCGGCTGTATGTATTATGGGGGTGGGAGTAGAACGTGTACTCGCGTACTCCTTGGTGTTGTTCTCTCCAGATGTCTATAAGCTGACAATCTGTGAGGCTTTTCGTCAGAGTTAATACATCCTGTCTGTGTGGCTTGTTAGTGGCTGTGCATCGGTCTAGGCTTGGGTTGAGAACTCTGTTCAGGTCACCCGCTACTATGATGTTCCCCGTCGCGACTTTACTTAACTTCTCAAAGAAACTACTGAAAAAATGTGTCGCGTTGTCATTCGGGGCATAGATTGTAGCCAATGTTATGGGATACTCTCTAATGGAGCCTGTAATTATCAGATATCTCCCCTCCCTATCTCGGTATGTTTTGTCATGTCTGAATGGTATATGATTGTGAATTAGGATGGCGACTCCTCTTTTTTTAACCCGACCTGAGGCTAGGAAGTGTGTCTGAAAATCTTTATCAAAATACTTGGGGAAGTTAGCTTGGGAGAAGTGGGTCTCCTGTAAGAAGAGCACCTCTGCACCTTTGCGTCTGTAGTCTCTGAATGCGACCCTCCTTTTAGCAGGGCTATTAAGACCCTTAACATTATGGGATACTAACACTATGTCCTTACTCATAAGAAGAGATGTGCCGGACCGTCTGACGTAGCTTCATCATGTCTTTCCAGGCTTGTCTGCTCGTGGGTCTCCGACTTATTCCGCCCGCCCGACTCTCTCCGGGTCCGCCTGCAAGGACAAGGTAAAGGGAACATACACCAAGGGACGGGGGGTAGACAAATACACAACACAACATGCATTAACATTTAACAATTCTCGACGCTCTCTTGCATCTCTCCTCTCGCCGAGACATCCGCCTTTGGGTTCGTGGGTCTTGTGCCGGATGTCCAGTCTTGGGGTGAGGTGGTTAACACCCCTCCCTGAACATCTAACCCGAAGGGTTGCGCTAGTACGCCTAGGGGCTTTTCTCCCCCAGCCCCCTAGCGCCTGGCCCATACAGACTTCGGAGCAGGCCTCCCCCATCCGCCCCCCCTCGCTTCCCTTAGCATCTATAACTTCCTACCCACTGAATTTTGGGTAAACCAACCAGGTCCCATTTGTCTCGTTGCCCCTTCTATAGTAGCTCTATCAGTGCCCTCGTGAGAAGACCCCCTGTTGTGTCCCCCTCTTGTCTCTCCCTGCGACGTCCGCTTTTGACACTCCTCTATACTGTCGCTCGTCTTAGCGTCGGGCCCTTTCTCTGTCTCTCTCCACCTCACCGTCATGTTTCCCTCCTTGGCACACTTTCCTTAGCTCACATTCCCTTAGACCCGCTGTCACTTACTTAATTCCCACCGCTCTCGGTTCCACCCTCTCTTCCTTCTCTTATACTACTTGCTTAAACCTTCCGCTTCCCTCCGTCCCTCTGCGTCCCTCTTATCTACTTCCCACTTCTTGCTCTATCACCTTCTTCTCACCTTCCTCCTTTGGTGCCCCCCTAGTATGTTCCCCCCCTCCTCCGACGTGCTTTATCCTTCCACTCCCTTCACTAACCATATCACTTCCCTAGGCTCCATCTGATCCCCTTCCGCTCCCTCTGCTCCCTCTATCTATCTCCTGTCACTCCCCACCACAATCCTACCTTCCCCTTCCGCTCTATTATCTTATAACCTTCTGTCTTTTCCTTCTAATCTCACCTACTTCCGCCTTCTTCTCCCCTACCTCCGTACTGCCCTCCACAACTCCCCCCTGCCCCTGTATCAAGCTGGGACCTCCATCTTCCACTCCTGCCTTCTCCCCTTGGGCTCCTGCCCTCATCTCCTCCCCCTACCTGGTCCCGCTACCTCCCAACCCTTCTCCTCCTTCCTGATGCCATCTGTGTCTCTCCTCCGCAACCGCGTCCCATTTGAAAATGCCCGCCGTTAGATATAGCTGCCCGGTTTATGCCTGCGCTGGCCTTTTTGAGTTCCCCACTCCGACACGCCTCAGCCACCTCTCGTGTCCTTCTGTCGGGTATTGCCTCCTCCAAGATGCCGTCTCTTGCCGGCTCCACCCCCCTCCTGCTGACGTCCTTCCGGACCGCCGCCATTTTGGATCCAGCTTTCTCCCTGGGCGGAGGTGCGTGCGTGTTCTCCCGGCTCCCGCACGAACCTGCCTTCCGGCTCCTGCGTGCCACCTTGGACTTCAGCTGCCTCGTGCGTCGCCGCCATCTTCCTCATCGGGGTCCATCTTGAGCGCTATGGGGAAATCCGCTACTTCTTCTTCGGTGCGGTCTGGACTCTCAGGAGGTAAGTGATTTTAATGTGTATTGTGTAGCAACTTTGACCAGTCCATTAGGGCACAACTCCGTGGGGTCTCCTTTTTCGGTAAACTTTGGGACCTGGTGTATCTAACTTAGCAGCACAACCAAACAGCTGCTTAACATGTAACTGGGGTTATATCCCCTTCTCCTAGACTTTATCCCTCTGCTCTCGGGGGGACTTTGGGGTCTGCGACCATATGGGATCCGGGGTTGGGCTCGCAGGGTCAGCAGCTACGGGGGCCTCCCCCAGACCCAGCTTGTTCAGGAAAGAGGGTCCATCATCCGGGACCTTGATAGTGAAGGATCTGTCTCCCCGAGCCACTAGTAAGCCGAAGGGGAAAGGTCCACCGGTACCTTACTCCTTCTCCCTCAGGGTTCTGGTAACGGGCAGCAGGTTTCTCCGGCGGGCCAGCGTCATTGGGGACAAGTCCTGGAACACTGAGAGCCGCACTCCCTCATGTTCCACAACCGGTAGGGACCTTGTTTTATTAAGGATAGCTTCTTTTGTTCTGTAATAATGCAGACGGATTACTATGTCTCTCGGTTGTTTATTTTGTAGGGGTTTAGCCCGCAGAGCCCTATGGCATCTGTCCATTGCCAGGGTGTCTTTAGGGGTCTCAGGGAGCAGTGTTTCCATCCAGTGCATGATGTACTCCTCACAGTCCAGTACACTCTCCGGGACCCCTCTTATCCTGAGGTTATTCCGCCTGTCGCGGTTTTCATCGTCCTCTTGACGCTCTTTTAGTTCATTTATTTGCTCCTGCAGGTCTGCAGATTTTTTATCCTGTCTCCGGATTGCCCTTATGGATTGATCCACATTGGTTTCCAGGACTCCTGTCCTTTCTCCCAGCCCGGACACTTCCCTCTTCAGTTCTCTTATTTCAGCTTGAAAAAATGCTTTAAGGTCCGTGCAGAGTCTGGTTATATCACATTGTCTTGCCAGCATTTGCTCCTGTAGGCTTAATTCCTCCTCCTCTCCATCGGGCTCTGTCTCTGAGCCGGCGTTTGAAACCGGCACCATTTCTGAGCCTGCACCGCACGGCCCTGCTCTGCCAAAATACTTCGGTAGCCCTCGTTTTTTTGTGGTTTTGGGGGTCTTCCGCGACATCCTGGGTATCTAATCGACCTTGGTGTGTTTTTATGTGCTGTTTGGTGGGAAATTCAGTGGTTTATGCGCTATATTCTGGGAAGCGAGGCAGGGAGCTATCAGACTAGGCCGCCATACTCCTTGCCGTCGCGCATGCGTCCTCAAAGAGGTGTGTTTTAAGAAAGGTCCTAAAGGTTGAAGGAAACCAGTTGGATTTTGAAGGGAAGAGCATTCCAGAGGTGTGGGGCAGTGAGATAGGTTTTAGGCTAAAGATGGCTTTAGATGACAGAGGTAGACAGAAGACATCCTTGAGCAGCAAGAGTCGAGAAGGTGTGCAGTGAGAAATTACGGTTGTGATGTAAGGAGCGGCAGAAGATTGTATAGTCTTAAAAGAGAAGAGGAGAATTGTGTAAGTGATACAGAGTTTAATAGGAAGCCAGGAGATGGATTTCAGCAGGAGAGAAGCTGAGAGATTTAGGAGAATGTAAAAATATCCCAAAAAATAAGTGCTGCTTCAAGGAGAGGCTCAGTCCAGCCTCAATATCAGTAGAAAAAATGTAAAAAAAAATAACAACTGAAAAAGCACAATCTTCATGGTGTAGTATTTAAAATAAATAACCTCTGATGCCGTAAAATTCCATTGGTTGTATTTTTCATGGTCTTGGATCCTGCAGCAGTGCATTTATACTGCTTCCCAAGTTCATCTAAAATAGCTCTACTCAAATTGTTAGGAATGGCCTTATTACCCCATAGAGCCATCAATCAAAGTTCACATGTTTGGTCCACTTGGAATAACACTCAATAGTCA
>NW_027455396.1:0-37881 GCF_040206685.1 Ascaphus truei
AGATACAGGTCCACTATATATAGGGACTGAACATCACACAATGTCCATTAATAATCTTTTTCCTAATGGATTTCATTCACAATGTTCAAAAGATGGTCAATTTGATCTCAGGGATAATACCATTGGTTGCAGAAGTTAATCAATATTCTCTGTGAGTTTTGATGTGAGTACCTGAGACTATTCGTCACCCAGGAAGGTTTTCAAGCTGTTTATAAATCCTAGGGAGGTGGTAGCAAAAATGCTACTTCCAGGATTTTATTAAAAAGATAAATATTTTCTGATTCTAATAAGACACCTGTAACAACTGTATGAGTTTGGAGTTTTATTGCCCCTTCTTTTTATTATAATTTTAATATCATTATTCACAGTTAGAAAGACAATTCAAGCTCTTACCAGTTTAAACGTTTATAAGTGATATTCTAAAGAGAAATATTTAACCAATATATAGAGCTACAGTATATTTAGTAAGTGCTGCTAAGAATTGATAGCATATGGCTTAGCACTGCTTAGCAAATATGGCTCATAGTATCTTTTGAAACTGGGACCATGTGAGGAGCATGTGTTTTCCTTGTAGGCGATTGTGAGGAATCCACTCCTGGCTCTTCTCGTAACCTTGCAGGGTGCTGTTGTTCTCACTAAATTCCCTCTTTTCAATCAACAGCAGCTGTGTGGGCTATCACTGCAACCTAGCCTTGTACTCAGTCATTGGAGCAGTGCCCTCACACCCTCCTCCTGGGATTGGCCCGCTGGCCTTTAAGTACTGCATTTCCCCCACAATCCCTCTCTGCTGAGCATAATCCTTCTCTGGACGTTACTGTCTCTGCCACAAGCCGCCTGGCTTGTCTCCTTGTGTACTAACCTCTCTACTCTCGTTAGTAGTTCCTGAGTTCCTGAGGCCTGCTGCTACTTTCCATGCAGAGGCCTGAGTATCCTGTGGCCTGCTGCTAATCTCCATGCAGAGGCCTGTGTTTCCTGAGTATCCTGAAGTCTGCTGCTACTCTCCACGCAGAGGCCTGTTCCTGACTCCTGTGCTGAAGCGTTGTTTAGCCAGCACTGGTTCCTGGTACCTGCTGAATTCTCCCTTAGCAGAGGTTACCCTTCGTTTCCTGAGGTCTGCTGCTATTCTCCACGCAGAGGCCTGCTTTGGACTTCTGTGCTGAAGCATTGGTTTTCCCCGACACTGCCCCACGGTGTACTTTGGCCAGCCTGCTGTCTCCCCCTGCTGAGACCGGCGTCATGGGCCGAGCCCGCTCCTCGCGCAGAGGCCACTCCCGCGCTCACGCTCCTAAGCTGAAGCGGGGAACTTCTGACTACCTGTTGCCGAACTCCAGCTTGAATAACGACGATGCTGCCTTCTCCAATCCTGACCCTGCTATGTATGACTATGAACTGCGCACTCCGGTTTAGTCTGTGCGGACTAAGGTCGGTGATTATATAAACCCACGTCAGCCCCACGGTCCGGTCCCGGTTTGTGGCGAGCACAATCGTAACAGCGATTAACCGAATACTGCAAGTAATAAATTAGCTGGAAGTACAGTGATTATGTTGCAGATTGCAAATGACAACAGGTTTTGTAAAAAGATGTCGCTAGTATAATGAACTAGCAAATGTCCAAAATGCCATCTGCTGTGGGAACAACATTTTGAAGGTTACCCTTAATGGAACAATGTACTAAAAATAGATGAGATATACAGTAAGTGTCTCTGAAGATACAGTGTAAGTGATACCTATACAGTTCATGTTCGGTAAGTTCAGTACAGAATGAACATACAACAGAATATGGTTTACGAACTAAGTTTAGGTTACCAACGTGTCTTAGCATCATCAGAAGGAGGTGCAGAACTTCATGAACTATGAAGTTTGTTTTTAAGTTGGAGTCTAATTTTTTGGGTTAATTTGAGTGAAATTCAAGCCAAAACCCCCGGAAGGCTCTACCTTGGATTTTTAATAAATTAGGTGTTCGCAGATGAGATAACCTACAAAGTTTTGTGAAAAGGTTCAAAGTTCTGTGTTGAGATTTTTTTTCCCCTAGAAAAATTGAAAACCAAAAGCAGTCAGGTTCTAGTGAACTAAAACCAAAACATGAAAAATAGAATCAAAACCAAAATCACAAGTAAAAGTGCCAGTACTTAAATAATGCAGAGCTCCAGGCATTTTGACTAACACTATTGTACTTTCAATAAATGTATCCCATGTAAGCTACTTTTACATAAAAATTATTCTAACACATAAATTGATTAACAACATTTCTTGTGTCCCCCTTTGATTATTCTATTGACCTCACGTGGTGGAAGCAGACGCACCATCCACAGAGACACAAGGGAGAGGAAAAGACCCCGTACAATGCGCCAATCACACATGTGAATGTGAGTTTATCCTTTACCTCCTGCTGTATATAATACACTTTTTTTGTATACTATGAGATTTTTCTCTACTTTTGCATGAATTGAATCAGAAGATTGTTGCTCCATCCACACACGAACTACCTGAGCTCCAGCCACCCCATGCTCCAATCACAGAGAGATTTGAGTCTCTGATATGCCTCATACTATATGATAATCTGTGAGTGAACTGACAAAACATATATATATATATATATATATATATATATATATATATATATATATATATATATATATATATATATATATATATATATATATATATTGAAATTGTGGGGATTCAAAAATTGTCATACAGCTGGAGAGGGGGAAATAAGGTTAACCAAATCTCTAAAAGAGAAACAGATTGGATTTATACGCTTAAGACCTTAACCCCCAATGGATTAAACATTGATATAGATCTTGGCTCATTTTTTAGAGAGTTGGACCTTTGGTGATTCCCCCTTTTTTCAATTTTTCCATTTTTCTATGTTTTTCTATGTTTTCTATGTTTTCAATTTGTTCATGATTTTCATATGCCAATTGTTGACTGCGGATACAATTTAATTAAATTTGGTGTTAAGATCAAAATCTTTGTATGTTACAACAATATATTATTATTCTTCTAGATAAAATATCCCCATATAGGGAGGTTTCCAAATTTATGGCCAAGAAATGTTACAAAGCAGTTAATATATTTAAAATTCATCAATACAATTGACTCTATTATATGTATGAATTAAAGTTACTTCTATATTATTGATTAGTAAGTGTTAAATGAAGAATGCCCTTTTCTTATAATTGGGTTTACGTAATAATTAATTAGATTAAAAGTGTAATATTGTATCCCAATGATCCATGACTAATTATACATAGTGTATGTTCATGAAGATATAAAGTTATGTTTCAAATAATTCTCCATGTTTAAATTGATTCTTCCTGTTCTCTTCCATGAATATGGTTTAAGTGTACTAACTTACGTGTACACAAAACTCCTATTAGGTTTCTATTTGATAGGTGATAGTCAGATGTGCACTGTAGAGGAAGAAAGGGGGTTGCCCGGTATTAAAGGGGTTGCACCCCATTTGGCCATCCCTGACCTCACCAGGGAGACAAGGGGTTAACTGGACTGCGGTCCAGGAATGTGGTTTACCCCTTGTTATATCATGAAAATGTATATTCCCCTGTTCCCATGTTTTATTGTTATATCAGTGTCTGCATCACACACACACTGGGATCCATCCGGGAGGGCAAGGGTTAATAGTTCTTTAGTGATTATAGCCCTTTGTGTAATTTTCCTGCCTTTTCAGGCACCATTTTGCAGAGTCCCATAGGCCGCCATTAGAGCTCCATGCATTTCAATGGCGGATCTAGCTGTTTTGGACCTGTTTCCCTCGAAGATCAGCAGGTGGCGTCCGAGAGGAGGAGCGGCGGTTTCCCATTGTAAGTCAATGGGTAGATGATGGGTTTAGTGGCCCCAGGGTGGGTGGTTAGGCCTCCCAGGTGGGTAGCGGGCGAGAAGGGTTAACCCCTTAATTACTAATCACTAAAATAATTAAGGGCTTTGGGGCCATTAGATTGTATTTTTTATTGTACTCTTGCTGCCAACGGAGGACATGGACCTGGAATATGCTGATGAGGATGCCCTTCATGATGGCAGGGGTAAGTAGAAGTTTTATTTACTTTATTTATGCTGGCTGGCTAATGTTTGATTTTTAATGGGGAAATGAGCTATTATCCATATCTGGATAATAGTAATTTTTGCCCATTACTGTATGTTTGGGGGGGGGGGAGGTTGTTGGAGTAGAGGAGGTGGTTAGTAGGGTTGTTGTGTTTTTGAATGTTTATTGCGGGTAGCGAGGATGGGTGAAGTTGGTATTTGGCCCTTGGTGGGTGTTTAAACCTTCCGAGTGGGTAGCGGGAGAGGTTAACCCCTTAATTACCTTAGCGGTATTAACCAACCCCACCCCCTACCCACAATAAACATAGCACCCATAGTTAACCCCTTCATTACATTAGCGGTTAGCCGCTAAGGTAATGACGTTGCCTGTAAATGCATTTTTATAGCATCGAATTCATGCCGGGGGTCTCTGGTGCTGGTATTCATTTGTATCAGCCCTGGAGACCCCCGGCATCAATCCGATGCAGGAAAATGCTTTTTTTTATTTTAGTTCCTCTCTTGTCACCTTCTCACCAGCTTCACGTCAACTTTTTCTGGTGAGACGACTTTGGAAGAAAATTGCCATTTTAAAGTCTCGATAACCTAATCGAGGCTACTAGTATTGCACGAATTTCTAAACCTGCCTATAAGGGGCTTATCGCGGCACACCTGGCGATGTGTTTTGGACGAGAGCCAAAAATGGCGATTAATGCTTTCGTCGCCCACTTATCGAGGCTTTCTGAATAGCTGTAGCTATTTTGGGGCGATTGCTAAAAAAGCTTGATAAGTGGGTTATGAAGGCTACTAGAATAGACCCCACTGTGTGTCAAAAGATTATCAGTCTTACATTACTTTTTATGGCATATTGTCCCACTCATTTTCCTCATAATATAATAAGAATAGCAGAGTAATAACCTTCAAATATGCTACAAATTTTCCAACTCAATTCTCTTAGCCAGACCCATGATTTGCCAGGTGAGCAATATGCTTGAATTGGGATGAAAGGCCATGCATTTTCTGGTCCAAATCAAGTATATTAATATATTCATTTCATTTTTATTACTAGTAGATTTCATCAGACTATAAAAATGCTGGCTGCACTTGTGTAATAATGTTTTCTGGGCATCTAGTGAAACGTTACTTGTATGTGCGTTTCTAGATAAAATGTGTACATGGATAAAGACATACATAAAGCAATGAAAGAAGGCAGTTAATGACTTGGATACATTAAGTACACCCATATCAAATCCAGTATGACATTACACACCAGAAAGGCACCAGTTTCCAATGCATCAATATTAAATTACAATTTTACCCTTAAATCTAGAACTTTACCTTACCATCTGATTTCGTCACCACGATGGGTCCTCAATCCAAGTCCACAACATACTGCATGCTATTACACTGGATAACTTAGTGTTCAAATTAAAAGTAACGACGAACAATCTGGTGAGCACAGTGCCAGAGCAGCTGCCCAATTGAGATTGGTGTCCCCTCCCCATATCCAAATACCATCCCCACCAATAACTATTATAAAGACAGGTTATGAAAATGTATCTATAACATAATGTTTCCTCTTCTTCATGTTACCCTCCCTGCCCAGCTCCTAGGGAGTTTACATCTTTGTGCAAGGTTTGGCTACTCAGCATGGATTACCTTGACTCAGGGGCTGGACTCAGGCGGCTGGGCGATGAGGTAACAAGGATGTATAATAATGTGCGCCAGGTAGTTTCGTAATACAGCTGTTTTTTATTCATGACTCAAGCACAGGACCGCTCATACACTTATTGATAATGTTGTACTGTGTTTTTATAGCAGACATACATGATTATGATGCTTCTACTAGTGACCACTCTTAACATTCAAATGGAGGTACATTGACTTACAATAGTTGCTGTAACTAGATGTGGAACCTGGCCCACCTTTGTTGCTTCGGAATCATCAGCGTTAGTAGCACGGTTACACTAGGTCCTTACGGAAGTCCTTGCTGGACCTTCTCAAGAGACCCAATACCTATGGTCTGTTTGGAAACAGCCACTTCCATACAGAATGATGAGGAATATTAATGCAGATCCACGTTAGAGCTGATCTGCCGATACCATGAGCCCTCTTTCCTGAGATCCTCTGTGGCATGCTGTTTTCATATCCCTTAGATATTCAGGACTCCATTAGCCTTCTACTGGAATCCTAACTTAAAGGGGCACTGTCCCTATCTACAACATAATAAAACAGGGGGGGGGGCTTGTCTGTGCTTTTACTTTATGAACATCTACTCTCCACATGGCTCCTCTCATCTTGTCCTCCAGGAACCTAACTTCTAGACCCTTCCACCTATCGTATATATACCTTCTGACATCAGCATCCCCTTGGTAAAACAATTTGTGGAAAAGATAAAATCAATGTACGCACAAGTTGTACATTGAAAATAGGCGTTATGACCTCACAGGCTCCAGCAGCATAAGTACAGTCAATCTCCCCACTCGACCGCCTCTGCGTGGGATCAGTCATTAGGCGCTGTAAGAGGCAGGTGCAGATGTACACACATGGAGACAGTTGTGGGGGAATTAAAACATGGCTTTTTTCAGCCTGTCCCTTTAAACACTAGTTTAAGGCAATACATAAAGAATATACAAAGAAACAAATACCTATCCCTTTGTAAGGACTTACTTCCCCAGTCTCTATCTGTAAAGCTGGGGGGAAATGCCCCTTTCCACACTATCAATCCCAAAGTCTAAAGAGGTACCTGTAAGCAGGGGCTCTATGTATCAGTCTCTGACGCTGGTTGGTGTTCGTTGAGGGATCAGCCTTTGGCAGGTTTCTGAATTTGCTGCACCCTGCAAGCGAGGTCTAGTCCCTGTCTCTTGATATCAGCACATAGTCCTCATGTGTGCTCAAGACTCTCTGGGTGCAGTTTCAGCAGGAGGCTTTTCAACCTGTCTGATTACCGGATGGAGACTGGTTAATTGTGTAGCTGCAATTAACCAGCTCACTGCTGGATTCCTCAGACTACTAGAGGATTTCTATCGCAGCCTCATTAAGATAGGGTTGCTTCCCTGTTACACCCACCTTAATAGACAAAACACTGTTGCCAATAAAAACATCTTTATACAACAACACAAAGAACAGAGGATAATGCCAGGAATGTGTCAATGAAAAAAGCATTACATACAGTAAACATAACAGAAATGCAACACAAAGGGGCAATCTAGGCTCAAGATTGTTACAATAGCAAACTAGGCCTAAAAACATGAACTCATAACGAATGTTTTCAATGTACAATGTGTGAGTACATTGATTTGATCTTTTCCACATATACAGTATACATTTTTTTGGAATTACACTATGTTGGCACTCTATCTTTTAATTGTGAAAAAGTGATATAGAGGTGCGAACAACTTAAAAGAAAGTGTAAAATAATATTAATAAATAAAGTGATATATAGTGAAGATGATAATAATCTTAACACCAGCTCAAACCCTCTGATGGGACCTGATTCACGGGTTCCAAGGTTAAGGCAATTTCTCAAACAATCCAGGGGGAGCATATAGGGAAAAGAAAACAGAAAACACACAAATAAGTGCAGATGTATGGGAAATCAATTGATAAAATATATGATGGTTTCTTGGCTCGTATGTCTTGTCTACTCACAGGATATCAGTGAATAAAAAGCAGTTTGCAATTTGGGCTGCTACCCATATGGAATGGTATGGTCAGGATCCCCCTCAAAGGCTCCGTCAACGATTACATAGGCAAGACAATTAGACCTATAAGAACTAGGATTATTGAACCCCTTGAGTGGCATAAAGAGAAAACTGACAAATCACAGTATACCTAATCATTTTGTAGAGTTTCATGGTGGAGAACCGACATGTCTGCAATTTAAAGCCATTGAACATGTGTTACCGCACTGGGGGGGAGTTGATAGGGGATCAGAATTACACAAAAGAGAGACATTCTGGATCCACCGCCTCAAGACACTGACTCCTAGAGGTTTGAATGCAGAAATTGATCTCGCACCGTTTTTTAAATGAATCATGTTCCTCATTTTAACTACATCTCCTCTTTTTCCCTGCTTCTCTCCCTCGCTTGTCTTTCAGATAAATATAAATATGACTATTTTGTATCTTTGTCTGTATTCTACATCACAATTATGTTCGATTCATGTGCTTAATGTATTATCAATACTGTGTCTAGACAATAAGACAAATACGAGCTAAATGTGTCTATTATTAATGCACGTCTTTCTCTGTGTAAATGAAATGTCATTTTAGTGATTCTCCAAATTTAATTATATAATAGTATCCCTTATATCTTTGATATATTTTTGCACACATATAAGGGTGGTTTATAGTCTCTCCCTCTTCCTTGTCCCAACTAAGCAGCCATTTGGTGTTTATCCTGCTTTCAGAATATGAAGATCATGAATAAGGGTATAGAATATATACATTTTTTCACATATAAAAACTAATGCTCTAGAATTAATGTCCGTAAATTAATGCATGAATAAATTGGATATCAGATCATAGAAATAAACAGCGATGAAAAAAAATATGATGATTTATTTAGACATGCAAACATCTTTATTATAAATAAGGCCTCCTAATTCCTCAGGGAAATTAAAATTAAAATTAAAAATAAAATACACATATATATAATTTGTGTATACAATCAAAAGATAGATACATATTGTATTCTTGAAACAATATGATATAAAATAAAAAACAAACATATATATGTTTCCTTATCCCCCCTGTCCTCCATGAGTCTCTTTAGGACCAATATTGGTTATATATTGATTATTGTTAGGACCTCTGTAGGCCTTTAGATATATGGATTGTGCTCAAGTATGTCGATCAGAATAAAGACTACACATATGTATTAAATCATGGTTGCTACTTAAATCTGATTCATTGTCTGATCATAAATAATTGATTAATGACATTTCATAAATCTTACTCCCCATATAGGGGAATGCACTGTACTATTAATATCATTGATTATCACATTTTCCCTGATGTGTTGTATGTAATGCTCTGCTCAGAATATTGTATATCTCTCTCTATGTGTTATAATTATATGTTAGATGTCTCATTTTGTGTATCTATGTATATCCCAATGCTACTAGAGCTGATTAGCATATTTAAATGTTTAATGGACTAATTAGTTAATTGAATATGTTAAAGGGTATATAAGGGCTACCCGTATCCCATTACACACACTCCTGACGAAGCCGATAACAGTTCCTGCTAGCTGGGCGAAACGCGTTGAGTGGACCTATTTTGATCTTGGAGGCGATCCGTAGCCCACCAGCCCTGCAGCCGTGACGTCACATTCTCCGATGGGCGCAAGGAGGGAAGCTCTGACTCCGGATATCGAGCAGTGGAAGCCAGCTGAACCTAAGGGAGGCGGTGAGCAGTACGGCGAACCTCCAATTTCACCATTTGTGTGATACATGCTTATTTTATATTGACACATTGTAAGTGCGAATTTTTATACCCCGTTTTTTACATAAAGAAATTTATATCAGTCTGATCGCACTATGTAATTCTCTCTCTCATCCTACACATATTATATATCATCGTTGATGGAGCCTTTGAGGGGCATTTTATCTTTTTCATACAGTACCAGTGCGCCCTGAAATTATTTCCTGATCCGTGCTTAAATCATCACCTGAACTTCCACTGCTGGTTTTTAATGCTGAAAATAATTTGGAATGTGTAAGTGCATTTGACGCCTGTTTCTGGTCTTTGTGTCCTTTTCAGATACTGTTTTGCTCTATATTGTGTTATACTTTTTTCTCCACATATTTCACGGGAGCTGATCTTCTGTTTTTCTTTCTTCTTTAATATATACGTGTATGAATTGTACATTAATACAACTAGAGAATTTCTTATTTAAAGATGTAATAAGGATGAAAAAAAGAATGTGTATAAAAAAATGTGCACTAAGCAAATATAACTTAACACTTTGATATATTTCAATGAAACTATATATAATTCATATAATTGGTACTGATCAAGTTATAAGGGTTTTTTAAATAAATCTAGAAAAATATACCTTTATTGATAGAATAGTGTAGTCTCATAGTAAAAAATATTAAACAAATAACAAACCAGCTACATAGTTAAAAAAAAAGTAATTATAGAAGAGGATTGTATCAGTCATTTTAACAGCTGTTTTACTAGAATAAGTCAACTGCAGCTTGTTAATACTGTAATCCTAGGTGTCTGCTGTACTTCAACAAATGAGTGTATGGGTATATATAAGAAACAGTCAGGAACAAAGAACATTTTCCTGTTTGTCTTGGTTCCATATAACACAGCACATTTTAACAGTCCTGTTAAGTGGCTCCAACCGTAACATTATGCTCTACTGAAAGAGCTTAAACAGCAACCATAGCAGCATTATGATTTACATTATTCAAGCTGAACCTTCTGGAAGCGAACCAGAAGCTACAGTACATTGGTGCTGAAAAAACACCTGATTCCCTATAACATATCTAAGGACTGTGTCACATTACCACATTGTTTTTTTTTCTTCTTTCAGAAAGATGCACTTGCATATATTGTCTGAGTGAAGAGAGTCATCGTTATATTGAAACATGATCAATGAAGCTAATAACATGGATACCTGCATTAAAGGGTGCACATCATCCACTTTTTTGTAGATACAGCTACGACTTGGAATTCATTTTGGCATTTCTGCATATCAGCTAATATTTGCTTCTGATTCATTGGTTTAGGCATGGTGAACACTTAGGTATTTTTGCAAATTCAGTATGCCCTGGTTTTGGTGAAAAAGAAAAAGAAAAGAAGAATGCGTAAACCAGCAACATTGTACTCTGCAATCAGATTTATTTACATATCCCAGTTGAACATCTTAATTATTACATTCTGAAACAATCAACTCTGAAGTAATCAAAACATGTAAAGGGTTTTTGTGTCAAGGCAAAATTGTAGCAATTGTAGCAATTCTGGGGCAAATCAATTATACCACATGTATCAAGGAACAAAATCCTATTGATTTCAATAGGGTTTTGATTTTTTTTATACATATGGGGGGATTCTTGCACCAAATTTGACTTGATACATAGGCCCCATATCCCTGAATCAAGGTCATCAATCCATGGGGTATATTGACTAAAGTCTCCCCGCTCCAAAAATTTATCAAAGATAAGCTAAACATGGTGCTATTTTTGCACTGTTTTGCACCGTTTTGCAGTCAAGAGACTTTATTAAATAGACCCAATCCATCACTGAAATTCAGAAGAGCACACAACACCATCTTTCATGGCACAAAACATCCCTTTAATTAAACAAAATAAAACAATTACAAATGCACGCACAAGTACAGTATTAATACTTAAATACTGCTGACTAGGTACCACTCTTCTAGTTGAGTGTCCCCATAGTCCCTTGATGATGCTGGTCCCTTCCGTGATCTGCTTTCTACTCGACTCACCCCTCTTCTCCTCGTTACTGCATCAGTGCTACTCCAGTACCTGGAAGAGGAGAGGCCACAGGACCCAAGAACCGAGCAGATCATGGAGGAGACCAGCAACGTCACGGGTCAGGGAACACCTATTGGAAGAGTATGACCTAATCAGAAGAACTTACGCATCCCATTCATATGAATGGGAGTAAAGGCATGCTAAAGCTTAGCACCCTTTTGTGGATTTAAGTTCATATGTTATAATTGTATTTTCAATAATTGAAGGCAATACACCATTAGAGGGGATATTATGTGCTCTTCTGTGTTTAAAAATACTGCTTGAAGAGGAAGCATAAACTTGCCCCATTCTACTGTAATTTTGGACTTTCTTGTTTCAATAGACTTTTATTATTGAATACAATACTTTATTTTTAAATATTTATTGTGGCTACTCTATTTTTAGTTCCACATTTTACTGTATTGCTGTTCTCAGAAGTGGTTTGCAAAATATGCACAATTAAATAGAATAAGCTTCACTCCGAGAGAACCTCATACCCATTAATATATTTCCTAAAATAATTCCATAAGAAAAGAGAAATGTCCAAGGCAGGGTATACATTAAATCAGAGAGAGGGTATGGATGTGTTGCAGGCTCCCCTTGGCACTCAAGGAGTTAATTTGAACTTATGAATCTCAACCCACTGGATGCTGTCCATCATATACCAGAAATAATATTGAGTCCTGTAATACCACAGTTGTATACTATTGCAGATATAAATGCTGAAATATACAAATAATGTTTAGTTAAGTAATTGGGCATTTACCGAACATTGTCACACTCACATACTGTAGTGCCAGCGAGTATTCTAAAACAAATCTGGGACAATCACCAACAAGATCCAGGTACATGCTGGGTACATGCTGGGTACATGCTGGGTACATGCTGGGTACATGCTGCAACATTTCAGTGACATTTCTGCAGACAGACTAATGGCCCGTTGGATTAACAGTGGGAGTCCTTGGCAGTCCCATTCAAACTGAATGGAACTGCCAGGGACCCCTGCTGTGTTAATCCAATGGGCCATTAGCTCTGCAGAAATGTCACTGAAATGTTGCAGCATGTACCCAGCATGTACCCAGCATGTACCCAGCATGTACCCAGATCTTGTTGGTGATTGCCCCAGGTTTTCCAAGGCAAGTTTAAGGCAAGTTTTAGAATACTCGTCGGTGCACCTGTATGTCATAATAGAAAGACAAACAATCAGTAATCAATAAACAAATATATTTAGACCTACTGTACAAATGCGAATGTTGCAAATAGCAGACAAAAGGGGAAAGTGTAAAATACATGGTGCTGTATACACTGGCGACACACTTTATTCGAGCTCGGCTAGTCCCACGAATTCGGGTATACCCGGGTGTATTGAGGTTTGTGACTGTTTTCTGCCCGAGTGCATTGGGTTATTTTTCAGGCAGGGATTGAAGCATTTTATTCCCGCTGGCTGCAATACTGCACAGTATATATATATATATACTGCATTACAATTCATGAATTTATGCCATCTGGTAGACACGCGAAGCATTGCAGCCTATTAAATCCTAATCATTATCATTTAACAGATCAGCCGCCCGTCAGCCAGGCATGAACCCAGGCTGGGAAGGCAAACGCAACGGGGCTTGTCAGAGGTGAGGAGCGGCGCATTCCAGGTATCTGCCAGGTACATACTGGGTATTTGCTCGAATAAAGTGTGTCGGTGCAGTATACTGTAGAGAACTGTGACAATGATGGTTTACCTCAGGACTCTCTTTGGGATGAGAACACGAGTCCCACCAAAGGTGCCCCCCAAAGAGTTTCACCACCATGCTTCCCCCTCGCTACTCCTGTTCACTAAGCTAGTATGGACAGGGTTAATGGAATCAAGAAAGGACTGACACAGCTTGAAAAGCCTACCCCTTTGCATTTTTACTGGGAGGGTCTGTTTGCTGTTCGGCTGATATAAATTCACCTCAGAACTCTCTTTGAGATGAGAACACACACATTGCACTAAAGGCAGAAGCCAAAGGGCAGCCATAGGGTGTCTGCCATTTGCTGATGTTAGAGTTGCTCTATTACAATTCGAAACACCAACCCTCTCATCCTTCTGTATCTATGTATCCACTTACCCTTCTTTATTGACTGTAAGGTCCTTGGGGCAGGGACCGCCTTACCTACTGTTACAATGTATGTTAATACTTCTTATTTTATTGTTTTTCGTTCCCCAACCCTCTTGTACAGCGCTACGGAATATGTTGTTACGTTATAAATGAATGATAATAAAAATGGCACCCAGAGGCCATTTTAATTTGTCCTGGAATTGCCTAGAGATTCCAATGTTATTTCAGGGTGGTTGTGCTTTGGAAGATCCTCTTGATTAAGGTCATTTGGAAGTAGGAAGAATTAACCCTTGTCCTCGGTCTCCCCCTCTACTCCTCCATACCCCTCCAACAAATCCAAAATGCTGCAGCCTATACACTTATCAATCCCACCGGCTCTGCCCACGCCACCCCTCTCCCAACTCTACTGGCTACACATCCAACAACATTACCTCTTCAAATTCCTCACCCTTGTTTACAAATCTTTCTATGGTCTTACCCTCCCCCCACTTACCATCACTCATCTCTTGCTACACCCTTTCCCTTCCATTTCACTCCCTGACTGTCAAAACCCTCCCTCCCCCCCCATCACCTGTGCCTAATTTAAATTCCTATCATTTGCCTTGCTCGCCCCCCTCCACTGGAACAAGCTTCCCCACCACATCTAATCTGCCCCCTCCCTAACGATCTTCAGAAGCCCAAAACTGGGTGCTCAAAACACATTTCTTCTCCATCACATTCCATGATCCCCATTAACCTATCCCATCCCCTCCCTCAACCCACCGTCCCCAACACTCATGATCTCCCTTACCCGCAGCCCTTCTTAAATTTTCCTAAAGTCTCTCCAAAACCCTCTAAAGTCACCCACCTCACCGATCCAATTGCCTCCACTTTCAGATCCATCACCATGCAACCGACGAGACTATGTCCAGAGACCTGACCCCAACCCTTGCCCACCAACCAAGCAAGCTCTCAATGTACCTAAATAGTAGCCCGACCATAATGTTCCCACCCCTACGACATCTTAACAATTACTCTATAATCTAATCTATATGTAACAACACCTTTGTTTTACTTACTAATGTCCTGGATAAGGGTGCTATATAAATGTTGTTATAAATAAAAAAAAATGCTGCTTGAATTCTAGTAACAAATAAAATCAGTAGATATACAAACATCTCTCCAGGCTGCAACAGAAAAAATGAAAAGTAAAATAAACGAAACATCTGCTCTGCCAGCTCAATAATACCCTTTTAGTATACCGCTTGAGAATACTCGTCCTCAGATACAGTATTGGCAAATGTGTTCTGGTTCAATTTGGGAACGCTATGGTAATATTTTTAATAAAGTTGTTCATCCACAATGTCTTTTCTCAACTTAAAAAACCCCCTTCAATATTCTCAAATTTTTGGACAGTTGCAAAATTCTGCGGATGCAACACAAAATACTCTGTTATTAACATGGAGGTGACGCACATGCTCCCCAGTTTATATTTTATAAAATGTCACAGAACTTCAAATGAATCAGAAACACCAAATCCTTACAGTAGACTGGGGTGACTTGAGTTTTTGTTTGAGATGTTGAAAATGCACCAATGTCCGATATTCTCTGTACACATCTCTACAGCTCTCCTCTCTCTTTTAAAACACTTATTTAGAATTGTTGTCATTTAATATTCCTAAAATACCAAACAAAAATAACATTACCGGTGTTGATTCAAATGTCTATTACAATGGCAACTATAGAGGATAACGAAAAATAAAACAAATATCAATACCTCCATCTTTGGAATTTTTGGAAAGAGATTTTTTTTGTAATGTTTTGTTAACAAGGCTGCATTCTAATGAAAACATAACTCTAGCACAGCTTTAAGTAGCAATCCCACCAACTATTCTTTGTTGATTTAACCGTTTAAAAAACAAGTCCCTTCATACTGCATTTAGCGTCTAACTGCTTTATGGAAGGACTTGTTTTTTACTAGATTAAATCAACAAAGAATAGGGGACGAGATTGCTACTTTAAGCTGTGTTATTTGGAGTTTTGTTTTGTTAGTCATATGGAATGAATATTGCTATTTACATGAACTAAATTGCTGTCTCTGCTTCACTTTAAGCTCTCTGGATACTTTGCTGTTAATTTGCATTAGCAGCCATATCAAAACAAGTGCTTTTTGTAGAAATACAATACTTCTAAAATAAGATCATGTATCGACTGTTGTCTATTGGTCATACACACATGGAGACACACACATGCTTCAAATAAATATGCAGTGGCTTTGACATGCTGTACCTACACCCTCACTTAAAATTCTTAGGGATTTCTCAATATCATTTTTTTTAACACATTGATAGTGCTTTTAAGGGATCTTAGTTGTATATTTTTATACAGTATTTAATAAAAATGAATTAACTCACTTTGGAAGGGAAAAAAAGAGTGAAACAATGTGATTTTTGGCTCAAGGATTATCCATGTTGTATTCATCTAGCGTACTAAACTGTTTATTATCAATACACCATGCAATTACCCTACATTCCCCCAAACGCTTGACACTTCCTCCCAGCGTGAATAAGAAGTGTCTGTTATGGCTAAAACTCTGCTGAAGCATGCAATGACTTTCAACATAGGCTAAAACCGCCAGCAAACATTAATATCAGACTTTTTTTTATTTAATGTTATTTGTATAGCATACATAAGAATAAACCCCAGATATGTATTTTTTTGTTCTAATTAAGTTGAGGTTTAAACACTATTTGACCAAAAAGCAATTTGGGAGACAGTTGATTTAAAATCTCTCATTATGAAAATGTTTATTTATATAGTGTCCAGCCTGAGATTAATTAGGTAGATGTTTTAAACTGAAAAGAAAAACAAAGGCAGGTCTGCATTGACAGTGTTATAACATATCTCAATGCTGTCAGGGTGCTGACTAAAACATGCACCACTTTACAGAACACAGAGGATTAAGAATGTAGTATTTTAAAATCACTTTCAATACCCTAGGTCAAAAATGATACCACCCAGTTATCAAAAGCCATATGTATAACGCGATGAAACAGACCTTTCTGGAGTACAACTGACACTTGCTGTACATAGATATTTTAAACATGCATCTCTAAATGTCACTGTGTTAAGATTATTTTCAACTTTTGTGCATTAAATTGCCTTTTGAAGGAGTGGTTATAGGAGGCGCTACCAGACACACATATTATAATCAGACATTCAAATAGTGTGCCTGGGACATGCACATTACAATGCTCTGCTTACGATCTGTATAAAAAAATTATTACAGTACATTTTTGGTGCAAACTTTTTGGGAATGTTCTGCTTAGCCCATAACATATTGAAATTGCAGTACTAGTAATACACCTTTGCTAGGTTTCTGAAACACTCTGGTCATTCAATGTGTTTGTGCGTGAGATTTACATGGTTCCCAATGTACAGTAAGCTACATATAACATACATAAATAAACCAAAAAATATTAGTTTGCTAATATATAGTTCATACTTTGTACTTAGTATTAAATATGTATTGGCATGAAGTGCATGTGTTATAGATTAGAAAGAGATTTAAAGATGGATGTCTGACATTATAGTAGAGGTAACATAGAGCTCTTCTTTGTCTTTAGTCCACCAACATTGGTGCCTGCCTAAATACTGCTCTGTATTTAACTTTGTCTGCAGGGAACTTTAGTGTATCCTATTATTGTTCTTACATAGGGCACTAACCCCAAATGCAACGCTTTTAAAATACGGTAAACGGGGGGTTGTTATATTTTACACTAATATCAAAACAATCCACAAACTCAACAAAGAATGCCACACCATCTTATATTCAGACTTGCCATAACACCTACTTTCTGGCTCACCTTCACCTCTTTCTTATACTGTACATTTGTTAACAAATAAGACAGATCTGTATCTCTGGCGGGAGAAAATTGTGTAAGACATCAGTTTTGTGTTTTAAATAAATATGTAGCGTAGACGTGAAGAAATGTGGAAGTCAAAGATCACTTTCAATCAGTCTAGACAGGTCCCACCTCAATACCTGAATAGATAAATAAATGAATACCTGTAATGTGGAATGCAGGTTTTACTGTTCCAAAGGATTGAAGGTCTTCTCCATGCAGGTCACTGGGCACATGTCCATGGGAAAATGTGTGCATAATCAGGTTGTCTCATTACTCTCATTTGGTTAACTGTCTTAAACATTGCCATAATGATCTAATTGTGGGCACCAGCAATACCACAAGCAGCTGTAAAAAAATAAATAAAAAACCCAGCTAAAATCATTCCTATCTAACACTGTCTCTAAAGGAGATACAAATAATTCATGGGGGAAAAAAAACTTACAGCAAAAGTTACCATCAGTCAACTATTATAACAAAGTACAATATGGGAAGATCATTTAAAGTGCTTTGCATGCCTGGGACATATTGTCAGGGATTGAGCCCAAGGCCAGGTGATTCCAATCTCATGAGAACCACAATAATCCCGTAGAAATACATTTCCTGGTGAGTCTTAGGACAATAATGAAATGTAAGCCATAAAACAAATAGACAAAAGAGGCCATAATCTGGCATTTCCTAAGGATTTGTGACAAGCAAATGTGAAGGTGACGTCATGGACAGCCAATCAAAAAGTTTATCTGTAACGTAAATTTAAAATGCTCATTGCGGTTTAATTTTTTTTTTTTTATAAAACCCAAGTAGTAAATCAGGCAAAAAGCTGTGCTGATATCATAAACCAAGATGTCCAGTGGAACAAATATCTTGACAACCCAATTAGCCATAGTGATAAACCTTTCTTAGATTCATTTTTCTAATAAGACATGTGGAATGTTTACATATTGTAAGAATAGTAGAACATTTCATTCTACTTATATTAAAATGGAAGTGCATGATTACTACAAATGGACAAGAAAATATAAACGCTGTGCAATTGTGATAATTAAATGTTAGAATATTATTGGGGGAATCTTTAAACTTTAAGTAATATTTCATGTTTCCTGCGTGTTCTTTTTGTTTATTTTTGTAACTAGTTAGAAAACTATTCAATAAAACTATACAGTATATGTGTAACACCCCTTTGGAATTACTATGGCTTTAAGGGGTTGCTGTGTGGGCTCACACAGAATAATACCCCTTCTCCAACACATGGTGCTGGGTGATTAGGCAGAATCATACCCCTGCCTTTTTCTGCCTAATGATAGTGATATCTTCATAGGATATATATATATATATATATATATATATATATACACACACACACACACACACACACACACACACACACACACACACACACACACACACACACACACACACACACACACATATATATATATATATATATATATATATATATATATATATAAGGGGGGAGGTTTCCAGAAAGTCAGGTCACCAGAGGGGCCTCACTGTGAATAGTGTATATAGGTTGTAATATAGATGAGTCTATGATATATGATAAGGATCCCCGTCATTGTTTTATAGTTAGGGACAGTGCCCTACTTAGATAGCGTCCCCAAGAATGGCTTCAGACTACTCTCATTATTCACATAAAGGAAATCCTATGCTTCGAAGAGATTCCCCAAGTCGTAGCCCTGAGGCAAAGCTGGATCAGCCCAATTGGAGGGTCCATAGTTGACTCCCACTCAGAAGGCCACAAGATGGCATTCAGTACCCGAGAGGGGGATACTGACCGTAGACAGAAATAGTAGTACAAGGCCCGGCATGGAGATGGAGCACCACCCACGCTATACAGCAGAGGGATCACTTAGGTAACATAAGCAGTAAAGCTTCAGCACCTCCAAAGCTGGCCAATATTGGAGGCAGCTAGGGAAGAAGATACAGACAGAACAAGCAGATAACAGTGATGAGACCATACATCAAGTGATGTACACAATGTCAATTAGGAGAAAGAAATTGGTGCACTCACTGGATTTCTGCAACTGCCTCAGGTGCACAGCAAACATCCCCCGCTGGGGAGATCTAAATAAAGAACACATCCTCCTTTTAAAAATAAAAAGGAACCGGCACTCCAGAGGTCTTCATACAAAAAAAAGAGGTGTCCACATAGATCATCGTTTCGGTCAAACACACTGACCTTTGTCAAGATTGTCATGTTGATTAAAAACCTTTTTTTTTTTTTGTATGAAGACCTCTGGAGTGCCGGTTCCTGTTATTTTTTAGGAGGATGTGTTCTATACACAATGTAAATTAGACTTTATTGATGGTGATTAATAAAGCTGCTGCTTGTATGACTAAAGTTTAATTGCCAACAGCCAGCCTGCATGAATCCAGCACCCCGACAAGGTAAACAACACTGAGTAAGCCAATTAAAGAGACATTTGATGTAACCTCCTTAGGAGTTGGGCATAAAGGGTTACATATGCAATTTCCTGGTTTGAATTTTTTTATTGCATGTACTGTATTGTGATGTTACCGCTTTTAACTGGCTCTTGTTATAGTTGATTCGTACAGATGTAGTCCTATGTTCGGTCGCACTGCCCTCAGGAAATCTGCTGCGGGCACGTTTTTTTTCCATCTGTGCACAAGGAGTGCAAGTATGGAGACTTAATAGCCCATTGGGATTAACACAGCGGGGGTCCCTGCATCGGAATGGGACTCACACTGTGTGAATACTACCCGGCTTCACCTGTCTGTAAGAGACACGCACTAAGCGTTAGACTGAATCAGTCACTCTTCCTGCACACCTGTAACAGGCGATCACACTGCTTTTATTTTATTTTAATAACACAGTATTGAAGCAGGGGGTCTCCAGAGCTGAATCACATTAATTTCAGGTCTGGGGACCCCCTGCTTCCCGAGCTAGAGGCCCCCGGTATGGGGTGCCGGCATCCCCACCATGTTTAAATTCTCTCGCGTCACGGCCCACATGACCGGGACATTTAAACAATGCAGGGAGATACCGCCACCCCATACCGGGGCCTGTAACTCAGGAAGCTGGGAGTCCCCGAGGCTTAAATTAATGCGGTTCAGCTCCGGAGACCCCCTGCTTCAATACTGTGTTATTAAAATAAAATAAAAGCAGCTTCATTGCCTTAGTGGCTATCAGCTATGGCAATCAAGCGGTTTATCCAGAGAACCTGGCGGTAGTGGGGGTGGATGATGGGGGTACTTTCCCCAGGGTGGGTGATTAGACCTAATGGGAAGGTTGTGGGAGCAGTTAACCCCATCATTACCTTAGCGGTAGTAACTGCTATGGTAATTAAAGAGGCAACCCCCCCACACACAACCCACCTGAGAGGCCTAACCACCCACCCCGAGGCAACTAACCCTTTCACACTCCCCTATAACCCTAGTAATCATTACAATACACACAATACAATACATTGAACAAAACATCCAGATCTGGATAATAGCACATTTGCCAATTCAAAAATAAAACACAACCAAAACATTGCCCAGCAGCATATAGTAAATTAAAGTTGTACTTACCCCTGCCAGGATGAAGGCCATCCTCATCCTCCTCATCTTCCTCTGCATTCTCCTCATCCTAAATGGGCACCAACAGTAAAATACAAAAACTAACTACTGACCTGCAACCCCTTAATCACCTTAGCAGTTATTAACCAATATGGTAAGGGGCGGAGTGTATCACAGCTGTTGAGTAATTGGCAGCATTAACCCCTCGAGTGTCCCTGGTATTGCGGCGCTGGTGTGAAGTGGGAACAGTAACGCCCTGCATTGTGTCACGGGACGTGACGCAGGGGCGAAGTCTAGGTCCGGTCCTGGTAGGAGTACTGCGTTGCTTGCGTACAGCGCACGTATGAGGGGTGTCACCCAACGGTTAACAGGACGCATCACGGGGCAAGACCGAGGTCCAATCCTCACAGCAAGCTACAAATAAATAAACAAGCACTGAATAAAATACCTTACATTTCAATAAAAAAAACATTTGCGAATAAACCAATTGATTGGCACAGTGGTAAACCATGCCCACAATATGAGCGTGGATTGCCACTATGGCAATAAATGGGCAACCTAAAAAAAGCAAGCACCAAATAAAATACATGACATTTAAATAAAAGCCAACATTTGCCAAAAAATGCATTGATTGTCACTGTGCTTATTTACACCCAAAAAGAGGCAGTCAATGGGCAACATAAAAAACCCACAATGAAATAAAATACTGTACAAGCAATGTGTTTCTTACCTTTGCCGAGATTCACCCTCCGAATTCTACTCTTGACCCACGACACAATGCTCCTCAACAGTTGATGCACAGTCGAACTGGATTAACTGCAGATGGGAAGCATCGCCGACTTACTGGACCAATAGAAGTGCCTGTACAGTCTTCATGTGGGAATCTGCCTGCAGAGCTGCCTGTGTCCACATGTCTGTAAGGCTGTGCTGTGCCTTGCCACCTGTCACCATGATTGGCGCTCAACTTCTGACACAGAAACCTCTTCCTTCCTGCCAAGCTCTGTGACCCTCCGCTGTGCTAACCCCCCTCCCCCTCCCAACACACACATACTGGTTGTCTGACTCTCTGAGGGTGCCAGCCAGTCAGACAGTTTAAGATAAGACACATTATACTGTACATCTCACTTGTGCCTCTCTGCTCCCCTTAATAGCCCCAATGATTATACCCTGTTGCAGTCCCCTGTAACTCCCCTTTGCCCCCCTCTTTTCTTTACCTGTGATCCCAACCTATGTCTCCCCCTTCCCCCTGTGATTATCCACTGTAATTTCCTCTGTGTCCACCTGGGATTATCTCTACCCGTCCTGACTCCCCCCTGTGGTGGCCCTCCCTGTAACTTCCCTGTGCCCCCAATGTGATTTCTCCATGTGGTGGCCTCCCTTGTGATTATACCCTTTGCCTCCCCCTTGTGCTTCCCTCGTATGTGTCATTGTGTGTGGGCCCATGGGGGGTAGGGCCAAAAAATATTCTTAACCATGGCCCATCATTTAGTAGTTCTGCCACTGGATGAGGTGGATGCACTTGAAACAGAGATAATAGGAATTTGTGTATGCAATGAAGCGATAGCCCTTCTGATGTCTTGGGTACGACGTCTGCTTTTGGTTAACATTTAATTAATTGATGCTTGCATCTGACTGAACAGAGCATTTCTATCTTCATGTGTATTTACTTGCTCTCTCAACACAAATATTACCATGTCAATGCACTCAGTATGTTCATGCCTTTTTGTTCTCAGTTCCTGGCGCAATCCATTGATCTATTGACGCACTGTACACATCTGTGTAATGTTAGACTTGAGAGGAATTTGATTTCCTCTGGCTAGTCCCTTTTGTGTGATGTTACTGTATGTTCATCAAGTGCTTGAATAGCCAGAGTCCTCTCTCCTGACCTCTCTTTATCACCTCTCTGATAAGGGCATGATAGGAGAGGGTAAAGAAAACACTTGATTGACAAACCCTTCCCTATTCAAAGGCTCCTAAGATATGAAACGTGTAATTAATTTCCACAAGATGGAAAGCAGGATCATCAAAAAACAGAAACATCTGTGCTACTGCATGTACCAATAAACTTTATTTTTACTTTTGCATCATAGGTACATTTGAAATAATAAAAAATGTACAGTATATTTAGTTTTAACTTTAAGCCAAATGCTATGACTTATCTCTCTATAACCCTATTGCCACCTATTTTTTTTTAAATACATCTATTAATTAAAAATAATACTATACATTGCAAATAATTACAAATATGCATTTAAGACAAACACATTGATAGTCATAGTGGCTACCTAGGCCCTCTTAATGGGGGCCTAGGTATCCACATTAGCAATCAATGGTGACCTGTAATAAAATGGGGTTACTTACCCCACCCTGGATGAAGGCCATCCTCATCTTCAGGGCTGAAGCCTCCAGGAACCAATCCAATTAAGAACCATAAGAAAAGTCATAAAGTAATCCAATATCCACTGACCTAAATAAAACCCCAAAAACAAAAATCCTAAAAATAAATCCAAAACCTGGTAGCATAAACAAAAAGCAAAACCCAACCATAAAAAATCATTTGTAATCCAAGGACATACATGGTCTGTGATGTAGGAGTCTCAACTTGAAACAAAGTCCTCGATCCTCTGTTGCTCGAAGAATCTTCTTTCTTGAGTTTTTCTTGCCTTCTTTTTTCTCTTTTTTTCTTCTTCAAAGCCACCTTCTTTCTTCATCTGTATTCTTCACCACCGGATGTGGCCCCATTGAAGACTTCCTGTTGCGGCTTGATGTCATCTTAAAAAGAGAGAATCACATGGTACATCAAGCAATCTGTGTTCCAGTGACATGATCTGTGATGACTTAGGCCTACTATAAAAGGACTGGGTTGAGACAAAGTCTTCAACATGACCACATCTTATGGTGAAGAATACAGATGAAGAAAGAAGACCGCTTTAAAGAAAAAAAGAAAGATGAAGAGAATAGTGTTTCTAAGTCTCAGTGTGCATTCTCTGTATCTGTTAATTGATGACAGTCCTGCTGTTCCCATCCTTTACCTCTCTCTGTCCATATGAATCTGCTTCTATGCACAGGGCTCTCTCCGTTACTCTCTTAAAAAACCTGTTTTATGACACTGTTACAATAGTTTGGCTTGTCCCACTCTTTTTATCCATGTGTAGCCCCACTTTGGGGACTACTCGTTAGTATAAGGGGTTAACAGCCTTAGTGGGTTACCTGTATGGGATCACTTAGGTTACTCTCCTCCCCAGCATGTGATACAAGATGATTATGCAGAAACGGATAGCAACTCTTTGTATGTTTTGTGACCAGTGATGTCACTATAGAGGGATAGAAGGGTATATAAAGATCCTCCCAATTTTCTAGAAACAAGTTCCCCAGAGTTTAAATAGAAAATATACGTGATGGGGCGCTCTTAGTTCAGCTCTCTTACATATACAACAAATAACTAGCATGCATTCAGATGGATGTGAAGATGTCATGAGGGACGCTAGAACCGTCATCGTCGGCAGTTATGGCCATTTTATAGTGTGTGCGTCCGTGCGCGGGCCCGTGCCTTTGTGAACGCACGTGCACGTGACGCACGTTTTTTTTTTTCTTCAACTTCACGTTTATTAGATTTTTGTTTACAAGGCATGGAGCCACAACACATCTTTACAGATATATTTTCCTTAAACATTTGCGTCACTGACCCACTGCCTTGAAGAGATTTAAAGACACACAACATTGAACATACAAGGGAGGGGATAGACAAAAGGAAGGACAGAGGGGGGAGGTCTCGGTGATGGTGTCATCTTAACCGGATGACCTGGGCTCGTTCTCCTGCGACTCACTGTGTGTGTCAAGGATTGAACTTCGGCTGAAGTGGATCCCAGTGGCAGGAACAGCAGGGAGCGAAGTAGGGGTCACAAGCAGAGATCCAAGGCAGGCGGCAGGTAGCGAAGTCCGGTAACAAGCAGGGGTCCGAGGCAGGCGGCAGGTAGCGAAGTCAGGAAACAAGCAGAGGTCGGCAACGAGGAAACTGGAACAGGATGATAGCAAAAGCTAACACAGCAGTAAACACAAGAACCTTGCAGGTGCTAAGGAACCAGTATAAACAGGCAAGGAGGAACAGGAAAGGGAGGTTTATATAGGCAGGCTGAGAGGTGGAGCACAGGTGCAGAGGTGTCAGGTAACAGGTTCTGGAATGTTCCTAGTTTAGCAGCAGCAATCCCGGTGGACAAGTTTAGGTACTGCAGGCTATAACAAGACATTAGAGTGGCAGCAGTCCCGGTGGCAAAGCATAGGTACAGCAGGCTAGAGAATATGACATTACTCCCCCCTCCCAAGAGCGTTCTCCGGACGATCCTTGCTAGGCTTGTCTGGATATCGTCGGTGGAAAGCTTTGACTAGTCGTGGAGCATGTACAAAATCTTTGGGTTCCCAAGACCTCTCCTCTGGGCCATAGCCCCCCCAGTGAACCAGGTACTGTAGTTTCCCTCGGTGTAACCTGGAATCCAAAATTCTTTCCACAATGAATTCCTCTTCGTTATCCACGAGGATGGGTTCAGGGGGAGGAAGTCTCCGTCCAGGAAATGGGTTCTCACGGAAAGGTTTCAGCAAAGAAGAGTGAAACACAGGGTGTATTTTGATGGTCTCAGGAAGCTCTAATCTGAAGGACACTGGATTTATTAGTGCTGAGATGCGAAAAGGCCCGATGTATTTTTGGCCCAATTTAATGGTTGGAACCTTTAGACGTAGATTTTTTGTAGAAAGCCAGACTTTATCCCCGACTTGAAATTCTGAGGAGGGTCTGCGGTGTTGGTCTGCTGCTCTTTTGTACTTTACTTGAGTCTCACGAAGCGTCTCTTTGAGGGTCTCCTGGATGTCTCGCAGAGTCTCCAGTTTCTCTGTAACTGCCGGAATGGGGCCCGAAGATGGAAAACGAGGAATAAAGGTTGGATGAAATCCATAATTTGAGAAAAAGGGGCTCTTCTGAGTCGATGAATGATGTGAGTTGTTGTATGAAAACTCAGCTAATGGTAGGAAATCAATCCAGTCATCCTGGAGATGACAAACAAAACATCGTAAGTATTGTTCCAAAGTCTGATTGGTCCTTTCTGTTTGGCCATTGGATTGTGGATGATAGCCAGACGATAAATTTAAACGAATTCCTAGAGAGGAACAGAAGGTCCTCCAAAATTTTGAAGTGAATTGTACCCCTCTATCGGATATGATCTCATCAGGAGCCCCGTGAAGCCGAAACACCTCTTTCACAATCAAGTTGGCTGTCTGGTCTGCAGAAGGAAGATTCTGTGCTGCAATGAAGTGAGCCATCTTTGTAAGTCGATCCACCACTACCAGGATGGTATTATGTCCATTTGATCGTGGCAGGTCAACAATAAAATCCATTGATATGGACCCCCAAGGACGAGTTGGAACCGGAAGAGGCTGCAGTAAACCCACGGGTGATGCTCGAGGGGTCTTGGTCCTAGCACAAGTTTCACAGGAGAGGACATAGTCTTTAACATCTTGTGCTAATTTAGGCCACCAAAAAGAGCGAGACAACAGTTCCTGTGTCTTGAGGACACCTGGGTGACCCGCGGGTCGGGAGTCGTGCATTAATTGGAGCACCTCTAATCTTACCTCCTTAGGAACGAACAGACGATCATTACAGTTCCAGAGACCATCACATAGAAATAGTTCTGCTTCCGGAGGAGGGTTTTTAAGAAAAGTGTCATTTGAGTAGGCTCCCTTAATTCGTGTGAGGAGATCGGCAGAGAATGTGACGCCCAAAAAATTTCTTTTTGGACGAATAGTTTCTTCTTGCTCTTTGTCTGAACTAGGATTAGGAAAGGACCGTGACAAGGCGTCGGCTTTCCCATTCTTGGAGCCAGGGCGGTATGAAATGTGGAACTGAAATCTTGCAAAGAAGAGAGCCCATCTGGCTTGTCGCGCAGACAGTCTCTTTGCGGATCGAATGAATTCTAAGTTCCTATGATCCGTAAAGACCGTAATTGGATGATTGGCCCCCTCCAGTAGATGTCTCCACTCAGAGAATGCAGCTTTTATAGCCAAGAGTTCTTTGTTTCCGATGTCATAATTTCGTTCAGCTGTTGACATTTGGTATGAATAAAAAGCACATGGATGAAGGAGCATCTTGGGTCCAATTCTTTGTGACAGAATGGCACCAACAGCGGAGTCGGATGCATCCACTTCCAAGATGAATGGTAATTCTGGATTTGGATGGATGAGGATAGGGGCAGATGTGAAGAGTGACTTCAATTGTTCGAATGCCGCATCCGCTTTAGGAGACCATTTGAAGGGGAATTCCTTCCGTGTGAGTTGGGTGATTGGGGCAATAATGCCAGAGAAATTTTTAATAAAACGTCTATAGAAATTGGCAAAACCCACAAATCTCTGAATGTCCTTTTCATTCCGAGGGATTGGCCATTCCACCACGGCTTGAATCTTGCCTGGGTCCATACTCAAACCCTCGGGAGAGATGATGTAACCGAGAAATTGCATGCTGGTCTTTTCGAATTCGCATTTTTCTAACTTGATGTATAAATTGTACTTACGGAGACGCTCAAGGACAATTCGGACATGTCTCTGGTGATCCATGATGTTATCTGAGAAGACTAGGATGTCATCCAGGTATGCCACTACGAATTGGTCCAATAACTCTCGGAGGACATCATTGATTAAATGCTGGAAGGTAGCAGGGGCATTACAGAGTCCGAAAGGCATCACCAGATATTCATAGTGCCCATAACGGGTTCGGAAGGCTGTTTTCCATTCGTCACCGGGTCGAATGCGGACCAAATTATACGCTCCTCTGAGATCTAATTTGGTAAAGATCTTGGCTGACCGAATTCTTTCCAATAGTTCAGGAATCAGAGGTAATGGGTACCTGTTCTTCACCGTTATTTTATTTAGTTCCCGATAGTCAATGCAGGGGCGTAGAGAACCGTCTTTTTTTCCCACGAAGAAGAGCGCAGCGCCTGCTGGAGAAGTAGAGGGTCGGATAAAACCCTTTGATAGGTTCTCCTGTAGGTAGTCATTGAGGACCTTCAATTCCGGTTCTGAGAGGGAATAAATTCTTCCAAACGGAATAGCAGCACCCGGTAATAATTCAATGGGACAGTCATAAGAGCGATGTGGGGGAAGCGTATCCGCGTTCTTCTTGTCACACACATCTAAAAACTCAGAGTAAGGAGCCGGCAGAAGATTTTCTTGAGACGAGGAAATCTTATGTATTCCTACACACTCTGGTATAGGAGTTTTAGGTAGACAGGCTAGCTGACAGTGCTCCGAGGGAAACGTGAGTGTCTTGGTCTTCCAGTCGATTAGTGGGTTATGGATCATGAGCCATGGAATTCCCAGAATCACTGGAAACAAAGGTGATGGAATGAGACCAAATGAAATCTTCTCCTGGTGATTGGGCTCCATGATTAGTGTTAAGTTGCTGGTTTCATGGGTAACAGGTCCAGAGCTCAAGGGAGAACCGTCAACGACTTCCATCCTTTCTGGCGATTCCTTGGCTACAAATGATACCGAATTGTTCTTGGCGAATTCTATGTCCATAAAATTCCCTGCCGCCCCTGAGTCGACCATTACTGTGGTTGAAAAACGATGTGTTCCTTCCTCGATGATAATAGGAACCAGGAGGTGAGGGTGTAGCAAAGGAGGGTTATCTTTCCTTTGAGAAGCAGAGAGAACAGTTTTTGAAATAGCGTGCAGCTGATTTCTTCTAGGGCTCTGGAAAGAAGACCGCCTGGACTTGTTTGGGCAATCAGCGAGATAGTGCCCATCGTTTCCGCAATATAAACAGAGATCTTCTGTTCGGCGTCTATTCCTTTCCCCGGTTGTGATGGGTCCCCGCAGTGTATTTACTTGCATCGGCTCCTCCTCCGTCTCCCTGGAACGTCTTGGGGTACTGACATCTCTAAACCCGGGGGTGCTTGGCATGAACCCCTGTCTCTCCAATCGTCTTTCCGTAAGCCTACGATCAATTTGGATGCATAAACGGACAAAGTCCTGAAATCTCTCTGGGGTCTCCACCCAGGCTAGTTCGTCTTTAACTTGCTCTGAGAGACCCTGCCGAAAATGATATTTCTGCGCGGCCTCATTCCACTCAGTATCGTTAACCCATCTGCGGAATTCAGCGGCGTACTCAGCTGCCGAGCGTCTTCCTTGACGAAGATTGTTCAGAGTTGCCTCAGCGGTTGCACTACGATTTGGGTCATCAAAAATAAGACTCATGGCATCGATAAACTCCTCCAGGTCCCTTAGTAGTGGGCTATCCTGTTCTAACATAGGGGAGACCCAAGCAAGGGCCTCATCCTTGAGCAGGGTTATGATCAGTCCAACCCGGGCTTCGTTGGTATTATAGATGGTAGGCTGAAGCTTGAACACATGTCTGCATTGATTAAGGAAATCCCGAAAAGATTGTCTTTTTCCTCCAAATTTTTCCGGAAGGGTTACACGGGGTGCGGTTTGCACAGTCACAGTGTTTTGACCAGACAAGGTGATTAAGGCTGCACGTAGTTCACGATTCTCAGCTTCCGCAGTGGCGGCTTTTTCTTCTAAGCGGCCAAGACGATTAAACACGTGTCTTTGTTGTTCCTGGTAACCAACCATGATATGTTGCAAGTCATGGAGTGTCTGAGCCTGAGTCGGGTCTGTTCCAGCGGAATCCATGGTAGGTCCTGTTTATTCTGTCAAGGATTGAACTTCGGCTGAAGTGGATCCCAGTGGCAGGAACAGCAGGGAGCGAAGTAGGGGTCACAAGCAGAGATCCAAGGCAGGCGGCAGGTAGCGAAGTCCGGTAACAAGCAGGGGTCCGAGGCAGGCGGCAGGTAGCGAAGTCAGGAAACAAGCAGAGGTCGGCAACGAGGAAACTGGAACAGGATGATAGCAAAAGCTAACACAGCAGTAAACACAAGAACCTTGCAGGTGCTAAGGAACCAGTATAAACAGGCAAGGAGGAACAGGAAAGGGAGGTTTATATAGGCAGGCTGAGAGGTGGAGCACAGGTGCAGAGGTGTCAGGTAACAGGTTCTGGAATGTTCCTAGTTTAGCAGCAGCAATCCCGGTGGACAAGTTTAGGTACTGCAGGCTATAACAAGACATTAGAGTGGCAGCAGTCCCGGTGGCAAAGCATAGGTACAGCAGGCTAGAGAATATGACAGTGTGTATCCATTACCCCTCTTCTTTTTGTAGAGGGGGGGATCTCATCGCCTCTTTTGTTTGGGTGGGAGGCCTAATCATTTCCTGTCAGTCCTGCACATCGTCCACTGCTACTCATCCAAGGAGAACTCATTTAACCTTATCAAAGCCAAACAGTAGCATTGCTCTTCCCCCGAATATCTGTCTGAGCCAACCGCGGCCGCCAGACCTTTTGGAAATTTGGGCCAGTGTCGTTAACTAAACTCGTCAACTTCTCCATCTGGCAAACAAACCAAATCCCTTTCTGAATTTTATCTATTGATGGAATTGCATTCTCCTTCCGCAGTGCTGCTGTCTCGCACCTCATAGCTGTTGCAAAGTGTGCAATTAATTTGTTCCCCGCTTTTTGTGTGTATGCTGTGAGCGAGTGAGGTACTATATGTATGTGTATGTATGTATATGTATATGTGTGTGTGTGTGTTTAAATAAGTTTCGAAATAAATAAATACTTTAATACATTTTTTAATAACATTGTATACACACACACACACACACACACACACACACACACACACACACACACACACACACACACACACACACACACACACACACACACACACACACAAACACACACACACACAAACACACACACACACACACATACATTTCAGCGTTCAGCGGCGATAGCGGCGCAAATTCTTTATTTTCTTCATCCTCTCCCCTGTCGGCCGGTTCCACGCTCACTGCCGTGCGCGGCCCTATTATAGAATGGCTGACTAACCTCAGCCAACTTAAAATGCAGTGTGTGTGCGCGGCGTAGCGCGCGCACACAGTATAGAACCGGCCTTAAACTGCTGTCGCTACACACTGAATTTACATCAAATGTCTGAGCGGTGAACGCAAGCCAGTTACATTCAATGTAAACTCCTTTAGAGTGGGGCAAGGAGGGTTACATTTGGTGCCCAATGTGGCGGCTCGGCATGCAAAAGAAGTGTTTGTGTTTTTGCTCGTTTTGGAACTTTTGGAGCAAAGAAAATGTTTTTTGTAATTTTCTATGCTTTTGGACTGTTAATGTGAAAAAAAAGTGTTTGAGATTTTTTTTCACCAAAATTTCTGTGTGTTTGACGCCGTGGTAACTTTTACTGATACTATAATGTTAAGATTATTTTTGAAAACGATAGTTGCCAAAGACTGTGATTCACCCGTATTCTCGCTAAAGAGAACTCAAATTTGCAAGTTTACACAGAATAAGCAGATATTGTGCAAGTTTGATCAAAGCAACTATTTTGCTAGCCTCTATGCATTAGAAGTGGATTTGTGCAAGATAACAGTGTTGAGTACTACTGTAGCTACAAGTTCTGCAAAAGACCAAGACATTTTCCTCCCGCATCAGTGGGACGTTATGTGCACTAAGGACTGTATCGCCAATGTATTGGGCTAACAGAATTTTGTTGAATAATAGTGGGCCCATTATTCCTGCTAAAGAAAATTCAAATTTTTTTTTTAATTTGGATTGCTGTTTCACGCCAGTGAAGTTAAGTTGCACAATGCAAGTATCAAGGACTGCTTAGCAAGTCCACCTGAGATAAAGGCATTATGAAAGCTATGCAGGAGAATTCCTATCTAACTATTACCAAGGGAAACAGGCATAAGTACTGTACTCTCCCCCTCCCAGCATAGGTGTGAAAGCTACCAGGTAAAGAAGAACAAAGTAACTATATTATTTGCCACCAGATAATGTCTGATGTGAAGTCTGTTTTTGTATGGCAAGCATTATCAACAAACGTGAGTAAAGCTATTGTTTGTACTAGAAATGTTCATGCATGGACCCAGCGTCCTGAAAACGTATGAAAGACTGATCGTAGCCTTGAGTGTATTTCCAGCTCGATGTAAACTCCTTTGGAGCCGAGCAAAGAGGGTTACACATGTTTTTACATATTTAGTATAATTTTTTTCCTCTTTGATGCTCTCTCTCTTGCTCTGCCCAGGTTTTGTCATCTCAGAATTTTTATTCCAATGGTCCCTTTCAGCACCTTAGAATCCTGCATTGATGGCTCCTCTGCAGTGTCCATGAGCAGCTGCTCATCTGTCTTTTATTTTACAATTCTAAAGTCTTTTATTTTACAATTCCTGCTTTTTGTAAGGTGTCTTTTTAACCACCCTACATTATCATACAAAACCTGTACTTCCCCCCAAAAATATGGTTAAATAGCCCTCCTGAATATGGGACCACTTATTAAGTCCTGACTACACCCTGTTGACAGTCTTGTTCAACTGTAAAGAAATAGCAGAAAGAAAATGAGTTAATGGAAATATTTGGCAAAAATAAGCGAGATCCACTCAGTATTTCAGCATTAAAATGGTGTCAATGGACAGATGCCCAATATAAGAAAGTGGAAAATTGGAAGGAAGATATAGTAACTGAAAAACTTCTTACCTTACATGACTTTGCTGGAACTGCAGAGTCTTCCAAGCCAGAAAATATCAGCCAAAGGATCAGGTCAATATCCAGGCAAGATACCTGGCAAAAGAAAGCAAGGTTCTGAGGATTTAGGTAGGAATAAATGCCATGGTTGATAATATTCTGTTCAAATTCACTGATTTGCAAGGATTATGTCTAGAAGGTTGTGCTGCAATTAACTCACTTCAGACGCAGGACATAATTTCCATGGGCAACACAGGTATACCACAAGTGAGTAATCCACATCTACTGCACACCCATCAACTTGTGTTCTGAGAACTGTGTTTTTTGGGGAAGTCCATAGAAACAGCTCACTGGTACCAGGTTTTAATTCATTTGATTAATTAGCACTGTTTCTGTGACATAATACACCTTAATCAAGAGAACACAATTACAATAGTAATAGATTCTTCAACTCACCTCAACCAAGCAATATGGTTCAGTACAAGCTCTTCCAGGAACAATCCCAGTAGTAGGCATTATACTGTATAATATGCATTGAAGTTACTTGTAGGAAAGATAAGTAAAGTGTATGCTTTCTCCCTATTGAACATATTTTAAATATATTCCTTCTCTATAGACAAGCCCTATCTGAATCACACTTATAGGTACTTTATTTGAAACATTGTTGTCAGTAGAAAATATTTGTACTGTATCAGGAACAAACAGCTGGAGCTTTGTAAAGAAAAATCCCATGTCCTCACTGGGGACCAATTTGGGGCACCATCCATCAACCTGGAGCCTGAAATACAACACAAGGTTACATATCAGATGGCATAGACATTAACCATTGTCAGAGTATAGCAGACATTACTACAGGGTCATCCACTGATTACAGCAATGAAACAAACAATATTCTCCCAACATGAAGAAAAATAAGATCCCTATTTCTAAAACTTGAGGTTGGGCTTCTTAAGCACCCTCCCATCTAAATCCTTGGTCCATACAAAGTGTATTTTAGGAGGACCAGGCCTCTGGCGGAGTTCTACCCGATCCTTAAAGATACACCGTCCCACTACCCATTCCCTCATGATGGTACAGATCCAGGACTCATCTTAAATTCTTGTTGGGTAGTTTTGGACCTCAGAAAGTCCAGTACCGCCTGCTTTAGCCATTCATCTCTATTGGCCTCAATTTTGTCCACGATGGGTTCCGGTACATATGGGAACTCGCACCCATGAGACTGATGGTATCTGAGTATTATAGCCCGGTCAGCTCTGCTACATGTTAACAATTTGCTGCCAGTGCCTAGGCCTGGCAGATCCCAAAATTGAAGTTCCCTAAGGTCCACCTCTTGGTACAGGATGGCTGGTCCCTTAGGTGTTACTTCCACCCTCTTACGGAGGGCTTCAGTGATATCTTCTGGAGAATATTGACCCTCCTCCCACCAATGATCCACCACAGGACCGTCAACCAGAAGGAACCTAGTCCTATTCATACTGTCGACGTAGCCCTGAAACATAGGGTCCCACCACTTAAGGGGTTCCCCGGACAGATGCTATGGTTTTTGGCTACCGATCTATTGTCCATCTGAGATGACACTCCAGACATTTCTGACTGCAGGGATAATGAGGACCCTGTAAATGACCTAAAGGACCCAGGGGATCAAGCCACAGGTATTCGACTTGAGGCTGGTATTTCCCTTTCTGAGTCATCAGACCAGGCCGCAAAGTCCCCCAAATCCCGGTCCCGGTAATCAGTGGAGACATTAGGGGACACATTGTAACTTCTGTACCGTGTCTTAACAGGTTTAGAGCCTGCAGAGGCAAGACTAGTACCCGCAGCACAGGCGGATGTAATGGGGGTCATGACACTGTCCTGAACAGGGGCACTGGGAAAGGACACTGACAGTAGAGGCTGGTGATTGGGGCCTAACAATGTCCATGGCAAGTCCCGGTGGCGTGGGCATAACATGGCCCCAGAGGGGTAGTATAGGGGTGGTATCAGGAGACCCAAGTGTCCGACGACCCCTTTCCTCTAGGTTGGGTCAGGTATAGTAGGGTATCAGCAGGGGACAGTCCAGCACTCACCACCGGTTCTGGCTGAGGTCCAGCAGCTTTAACAGGTGCCATCTTGGTGACGTCATCAATGATGGATGATCTCACAAGGTCAACAGGCTGGCACAGGTCTGGTGCCGAGGATGACGTCACGTCCGGTAGCACCGGAAGTGCATCGCTGCTCTGCGCACCGAACAAGGCCCCATCTGGTTCTTCATCCGCGTAGGCCGCAACAGGATCCTGGCAGAAGTAAGAAGATTGGGCCTCAACAATCCGCAAGTAGGAGATGTCCTCTGGCTCGACCGGATCCCCCGCAGGTGTGTTCTTCCTAGCTCCGGCATCTTCCTCGGGCATTGAGCTCCTCTGGGGCACCGGATGCACCATGGCCTGTCGGGGGGACGCCTCGGGATCCGGACTCCGCCTCAAGCTGCCGGTAGGTGATGGTCTCTCCACAGGTCTTTGGCTACGTGCATCATCTTCTGAAGAGGGTAAGGACACCTCCTCCAGGGAGCATCGTCGGGGCGCCCCGTGCTACTTGGTGGCTATCGGCATGGAGCTTCCCTGCTCCCGCGCCACCAGGGGAAGCACACCCAACACCCCCGGGGCAGTCCACTCACCCTCCCGGTCATCAGGTACAGGTTCCAGTCCTGGAACCAGTGGGGACATCTTGGCTGGCACTGACTCTGGCACCGGACCAGGTGGGCATCTGGGCGCAATGGCTAGGGCACATGGGCCCACGATTTTGTCCACGGTAGGGAAAGCTGTAGGGGCTGCATCGGTTGGTGTGGAGGCACAGTCGATTTGGCAAGAAAGCGGTGGCTGGCCCAGGGCTTGCAGGCCACATGAAGTAGGCCCCGCAGTGTTGATACTGTGCAGAGGGGCTAGCGTCTCCTCAGAGGAGCTGGCATTGCGGGCAGATACACCGCAGGTGGTGCTGTCCCTGGATGGCAATTAACAGATTGCCACTTTCCAACTACCAGGGGGCTATCTGTAGTGCAACTTAGTTTGCAGAAAGAGCTTGCAACTCTGTCACAAGCCCATGCAGTCCCGTTTTTAAGGAGGGAATGCCATTTTGAGTACATAGAATCTACGGTGAGCTCCAAGTGCAGGAGCCACCATTTTGAATACAGATAACAGTCCATGATGGGAAAAGGTACACAGAGTCCCTGGCGGCGCCTCAGGGGCCCGTTCCTTAGCATATTTTGAAATAAAGATGTGAGGGTTACCCACCCTGTAAGTCAGTCACCCACCCAGTCAGTCAGTGAGTCAGTCACCCACCCAGTCAGTCACCCACCCAGTCAGTCAGTGAGTCAGTCAGTCTCCCACCCAGTCAGTCAGTCACCCACCCAGTCAGTCAGTCACCCACCCAGTAAGTCAGTCACCCACCCAGTCAGTCAGTCACCTTTTCAGTCATTCAGTGAGTCAGTCACCCACCCACCCAGTCGCCCAGTCAGTAGTCAGTCACCCAGTCAGTCACTCAGTCACCCACCCAGTCAGTCACCCAGTCAGTCAGTCAGTCAGTCAGTCACCCACCCACCCAGTCAGTCAGTCGCCCAGTCAGTCAGTCACCCAGTCAGTCAGTCACCTACCCACCCAGTCAGTCAGTCAATCACCCACCCAGTCAGTCACCCAGTCAGTCACCCACCCAGTCAGTCACTCACCCAGTCAGTCAGTCGCCCACCCAGTCAGTCATCCACTCAGTCAGTCGCCAAGTCAGTCAGCCAAAAGTCAGTCCCACCCACCTGGTCAGTCAGTCACCCACCCAGTCAGTGTCTAAAAGTCAGTCACCCACCCAGTCAGTCACACACCAACCCAGTCAGTCAACCACCCAAGTCAGTCTGTCACCCAATAAGTCAGTCAGTCAATCACCCACCCAGTCACCCACCCACCAAGTCACCTTCCCAGTCACCCTCCCGCCCTTCACCCACCCTCCTGACACCCACACCCCTGTCTCTCTCTCTCTCCATCACCCACCCTCTCTCTCCACCACCCACCCTTTCTCTCCGCCACCCACCTGCTCTCTGCCTCCCTCTCTCTGTCTGTCTCTCTCTCTCTGCCTGTCTCTCTCTGTCTCTGTCCCTGTCTGTCTGTCTCTCTCTCTGTCTGTCTCTCTCTCTCTGCCTGTCTCTCTCTCTGCCTGTCTCTCTCTCTGTGTCCCAGTCTGTCTGTGTCTCTCTCTGTCTGTCTTTCTCTCTGTTGCAGGGTACATGCAACCACACGTGGGTTTTCTTGAGAAGGCTTATTTATTGAGCCTTAAAAATATGGCACACAAAAACAAAACAGCTTCTTTTCAACATGTAGAACAAAACAGAAAATAAGTCCTGAGCAGGGCTTGCCCTTTTCCAATGTTGTTCAAAGTCCAGAACAACAGTACAGCAAAAACAGTACAGACAAGACAGACCTTATAGCAGTAATTCTCCCTCAGCCTTTCAGTCTCTCTCACTGGATCGGACAGGTTGCATGTGTGTGCAGCCTGGGATTTTTAAAGCTCCTTTATGAGGCAGCTGGGACCAGACTAATTGACAAGCCCTTCCCAGCTGAATGTTTACCCGGTCACTGCTTCACTGCAGACTGAAACATAGGTCTGCCAGGCATAGGGCTGGTGACATTTATTCACCCTGTCACATTCCTCTCCTGTTAGGGTGTGGCTGGGGCCACGTGTGGCTGAAGACCGACCATCCACCCCTTCTCTATAGAAGAAATCAGCATTTGCATTTTCTTTTCCAGGCCTGTGCTGAATCTCAAACGGGAAGGGTGGAGGGCCATATACCACCTGGTCAACCTAGCATTGGAGTCTTTCATAGTATTTAACGACTTTAATGGAGCATGGTCTGTTACCAAAGTAAAATGGACTCCCGCCAGGTAATGCCTCAAGGCCTCGATTGCCCACTTTACTGCGAGGCATTCCTTCTCAATTACTGAGTAAAGTTTTTCCCTTGGGAACAATTTCCTACTCAGAAAAAGGATCGGATGTTCCACTCCCTAAAACTGTTGTGAGAGCACTGCCCCTAGCCCTATCTCTGAGGCAACGGTTTGCACAATGAAAGGCTTATCGAAGTCTGGGCTTCTAAGGACGGAACCCTCTGAAAGACACCTTTTTACATCCTCAAAGGCTCTCTGGAACTCCCTTAACCATACCACTTGTGTAGGGGCACACTTTTTTGTGAGGTCTGTTAGTGGAGCTGCAACTTCCGAGTAGTTGGGGATGAACCTCCGATAGTAC
>NW_027455397.1:0-27500 GCF_040206685.1 Ascaphus truei
GGAGGGGGCAGCGAGGCCAGTGCGCTTCCTACACCGCGGGGTACAGTGATACTGAGTATACACACTGATAAGGGAGCCGCGGCGCTGTATAATGATGCAGAGTATCCCTGTACCGCCGCTCTGCCCGGGGGGAGGGGCAGCGAGCCAGTGCGATTCCTACACCGCGGGGTACAGTGATACTGAGTATACACACTGATAAGGGAGCCGCGGCGCTGTATAATGATGCAGAGTATCCCTGTACCCGCCGCTCTGCGCGGGGGGAGGGGCAGCGAGCCAGTGCGCTTCCTACACCGCGGGGGTACAGTGATACTGAGTATACACACTGATAAGGGAGCCGCGCGCTGTATAATGATGCAGAGTATCCCTGTACCCGCCGCTCTGCCCGGGGGGGAGGGGGCAGCGAGCCAGTGCGCTTCCTACACCGCGGGGTACAGTGATACTGAGTATACACACTGATAAGGGAGCCGCGGCGCTGTATAATGATGCAGAGTATCCCTGTACCCGCCGCTCTGCCCGGGGGGAGGGGCAGCGAGCCAGTGCGCTTCCTACACCGCGGGGTACAGTGATACTGAGTATACACACTGATAAGGGAGCCGCGGCGCTGTATAATGATGCAGAGTATCCCTGTACCCGCCGCTCTGCGCGGGGGGAGGGGCAGCGAGCCAGTGCGCTTCCTACACCGCGGGGTACAGTGATACTGAGTATACACACTGATAAGGGAGCCGCGGCGCTGTATAATGATGCAGAGTATCCCCTGTACCCGCCGCTCTGCCCGGGGGGAGGGGCAGCGAGCCAGTGCGCTTCCTACACCGCGGGGTACAGTGATACTGAGTATACACACTGATAAGGGAGCCGCGGCGCTGTATAATGATGCAGAGTATCCCTGTACCCGCCGCTCTGCCCGGGGGGAGGGGCAGCGAGCCAGTGCGCTTCCTACACCGCGGGGTACAGTGATACTGAGTATACACACTGATAAGGGAGCCGCGGCGCTGTATAATGATGCAGAGTATCCCTGTACCCGCCGCTCTGCGCGGGGGAGGGGCAGCGAGCAGTGCGCTTCCTACACCGCGGGGTACAGTGATACTGAGTATACACACTGATAAGGGAGCCGCGCGCTGTATAATGATGCAGAGTATCCCTGTACCCGCCGCTCTGCGCGGGGGGAGGGGCAGCGAGCCAGTGCGCTTCCTACACCGCGGGGTACAGTGATACTGAGTATACACACTGATAAGGGAGCCGCGGCGCTGTATAATGATGCAGAGTATCCCTGTACCCGCCGCTCTGCCCGGGGGGAGGGGCAGCGAGCCAGTGCGCTTCCTACACCGCGGGGTACAGTGATACTGAGTATACACACTGATAAGGGAGCCGCGGCGCTGTATAATGATGCAGAGTATCCCCTGTACCCGCCGCTCTGCCCGGGGGGAGGGGCAGCGAGCCAGTGCGCTTCCTACACCGCGGGGTACAGTGATACTGAGTATACACACTGATAAGGGAGCCGCGGCGCTGTATAATGATGCAGAGTATCCCTGTACCCGCCGCTCTGCCCGGGGGGGAGGGGCAGCGAGCCAGTGCGCTTCCTACACCGCGGGGTACAGTGATACTGAGTATACACACTGATAAGGGAGCCGCGGCGCTGTATAATGATGCAGAGTATCCCTGTACCCGCCGCTCTGCCCGGGGGGAGGGGCAGCGAGCCAGTGCGCTTCCTACACCGCGGGGTACAGTGATACTGAGTATACACACTGATAAGGGAGCCGCGGCGCTGTATAATGATGCAGAGTATCCCTGTACCCGCCGCTCTGCCCGGGGGGAGGGGCAGCGAGCCAGTGCGCTTCCTACACCGCGGGGTACAGTGATACTGAGTATACACACTGATAAGGGAGCCGCGGCGCTGTATAATGATGCAGAGTATCCCTGTACCCGCCGCTCTGCCCGGGGGGGAGGGGCAGCGAGCCAGTGCGCTTCCTACACCGCGGGGTACAGTGATACTGAGTATACACACTGATAAGGGAGCCGCGGCGCTGTATAATGATGCAGAGTATCCCTGTACCCGCCGCTCTGCCCGGGGGAGGGGCAGCGAGCCAGTGCGCTTCCTACACCGCGGGGTACAGTGATACTGAGTATACACACTGATAAGGGAGCCGCGCGCTGTATAATGATGCAGAGTATCCCTGTACCCGCCGCTCTGCCCGGGGGGAGGGGCAGCGAGCCAGTGCGCTTCCTACACCGCGGGGGTACAGTGATACTGAGTATACACACTGATAAGGGAGCCGCGGCGCTGTATAATGATGCAGAGTATCCCTGTACCCGCCGCTCTGCCCGGGGGGAGGGGGCAGCGAGCCAGTGCGCTTCCTACACCGCGGGGTACAGTGATACTGAGTATACACACTGATAAGGGAGCCGCGCGCTGTATAATGATGCAGAGTATCCCTGTACCCGCCGCTCTGCCCGGGGGGAGGGGGCAGCGAGCCAGTGCGATTCCTACACCGCGGGGTACAGTGATACTGAGTATACACACTGATAAGGGAGCCGCGGCGCTGTATAATGATGCAGAGTATCCCCTGTACCCGCCGCTCTGCCCGGGGGGAGGGGCAGCGAGCCAGTGCGCTTCCTACACCGCGGGGTACAGTGATACTGAGTATACACACTGATAAGGGAGCCGCGCGCTGTATAATGATGCAGAGTATCCCTGTACCCGCCGCTCTGCGCGGGGGGAGGGGCAGCGAGCCAGTGCGCTTCCTACACCGCGGGGTACAGTGATACTGAGTATACACACTGATAAGGGAGCCGCGGCGCTGTATAATGATGCAGAGTATCCCTGTACCCGCCGCTCTGCCCGGGGGGGAGGGGGCAGCGAGCCAGTGCGCTTCCTACACCGCGGGGTACAGTGATACTGAGTATACACACTGATAAGGGAGCCGCGCGCTGTATAATGATGCAGAGTATCCCTGTACCCGCCGCTCTGCCCGGGGGGAGGGGGCAGCGAGCCAGTGCGCTTCCTACACCGCGGGGTACAGTGATACTGAGTATACACACTGATAAGGGAGCCGCGGCGCTGTATAATGATGCAGAGTATCCCTGTACCCGCCGCTCTGCGCCGGGGGGAGGGGCAGCGAGCCAGTGCGCTTCCTACACCGCGGGGGTACAGTGATACTGAGTATACACACTGATAAGGGAGCCGCGGCGCTGTATAATGATGCAGAGTACCCCTGTACCCGCCGCTCTGCCCGGGGGGGAGGGGCAGCGAGCCAGTGCGCTTCCTACACCGCGGGGTACAGTGATACTGAGTATACACACTGATAAGGGAGCCGCGGCGCTGTATAATGATGCAGAGTATCCCTGTACCCGCCGCTCTGCCCGGGGGGGAGGGGCAGCGAGCCAGTGCGCTTCCTACACCGCGGGGGTACAGTGATACTGAGTATACACACTGATAAGGGAGCCGCGGCGCTGTATAATGATGCAGAGTATCCCTGTACCCGCCGCTCTGCCCGGGGGGAGGGGCAGCGAGCCAGTGCGCTTCCTACACCGCGGGGTACAGTGATACTGAGTATACACACTGATAAGGGAGCCGCGCGCTGTATAATGATGCAGAGTATCCCCTGTACCCGCCGCTCTGCCCGGGGGGAGGGGCAGCGAGCCAGTGCGCTTCCTACACCGCGGGGTACAGTGATACTGAGTATACACACTGATAAGGGAGCCGCGGCGCTGTATAATGATGCAGAGTATCCCTGTACCCGCCGCTCTGCCCGGGGGGAGGGGCAGCGAGCCAGTGCGCTTCCTACACCGCGGGGTACAGTGATACTGAGTATACACACTGATAAGGGAGCCGCGGCGCTGTATAATGATGCAGAGTATCCCTGTACCCGCCGCTCTGCCCGGGGGGGAGGGGCAGCGAGCCAGTGCGCTTCCTACACCGCGGGGTACAGTGATACTGAGTATACACACTGATAAGGGAGCCGCGCGCTGTATAATGATGCAGAGTATCCCTGTACCCGCCGCTCTGCCGGGGGGAGGGGCAACGAGCCAGTGCGCTTCCTACACCGCGGGGTACAGTGATACTGAGTATACACACTGATAAGGGAGCCGCGCGCTGTATAATGATGCAGAGTATCCCTGTACCCGCCGCTCTGCCCGGGGGGAGGGGCAGCGAGCCAGTGCGCTTCCTACACCGCGGGGTACAGTGATACTGAGTATACACACTGATAAGGGAGCCGCGGCGCTGTATAATGATGCAGAGTATCCCTGTACCCGCCGCTCTGCCCGGGGGGAGGGGCAGCGAGCCAGTGCGCTTCCTACACCGCGGGGTACAGTGATACTGAGTATACACACTGATAAGGGAGCCGCGCGCTGTATAATGATGCAGAGTATCCCTGTACCCGCCGCTCTGCCGCGGGGGGAGGGGCAGCGAGCCAGTGCGCTTCCTACACCGCGGGGTACAGTGATACTGAGTATACACACTGATAAGGGAGCCGCGGCGCTGTATAATGATGCAGAGTATCCCTGTACCCGCCGCTCTGCCCGGGGGGAGGGGCAGCGAGCCAGTGCGCTTCCTACACCGCGGGGTACAGTGATACTGAGTATACACACTGATAAGGGAGCCGCGGCGCTGTATAATGATGCAGAGTATCCCTGTACCCGCCGCTCTGCCCGGGGGGAGGGGCAGCGAGCCAGTGCGCTTCCTACACCGCGGGTACAGTGATACTGAGTATACACACTGATAAGGGAGCCGCGCGCTGTATAATGATGCAGAGTATCCCTGTACCCGCCGCTCTGCCCGGGGGGAGGGGCAGCGAGCCAGTGCGCTTCCTACACCGCGGGGTACAGTGATACTGAGTATACACACTGATAAGGGAGCCGCGGCGCTGTATAATGATGCAGAGTATCCTGTACCCGCCGCTCTGCCCGGGGGGAGGGGCAGCGAGCCAGTGCGCTTCCTACACCGCGGGGTACAGTGATACTGAGTATACACACTGATAAGGGAGCCGCGCGCTGTATTAATGATGCAGAGTATCCCTGTACCCGCCGCTCTGCCCGGGGGGAGGGGCAGCGAGCCAGTGCGCTTCCTACACCGCGGGGGTACAGTGATACTGAGTATACACACTGATAAGGGAGCCGCGCGCTGTATAATGATGCAGAGTATCCCTGTACCCGCCGCTCTGCCCGGGGGGGAGGGGGCAGCGAGCCAGTGCGCTTCCTACACCGCGGGGTACAGTGATACTGAGTATACACACTGATAAGGGAGCCGCGGCGCTGTATAATGATGCAGAGTATCCCTGTACCCGCCGCTCTGCCCGGGGGGGAGGGGCAGCGAGCCAGTGCGCTTCCTACACCGCGGGGTACAGTGATACTGAGTATACACACTGATAAGGGAGCCGCGGCGCTGTATAATGATGCAGAGTATCCCTGTACCCGCCGCTCTGCCGGGGGGAGGGGCAGCGAGCCAGTGCGCTTCCTACACCGCGGGGGTACAGTGATACTGAGTATACACACTGATAAGGGAGCCGCGCGCTGTATAATGATGCAGAGTATCCCTGTACCCGCCGCTCTGCCGCGGGGGGAGGGGCAGCGAGCCAGTGCGCTTCCTACACCGCGGGGTACAGTGATACTGAGTATACACACTGATAAGGGAGCCGCGGCGCTGTATAATGATGCAGAGTATCCCTGTACCCGCCGCTCTGCCCGGGGGGGAGGGGCAGCGAGCCAGTGCGCTTCCTACACCGCGGGGTACAGTGATACTGAGTATACACACTGATAAGGGAGCGCGCGCTGTATAATGATGCAGAGTATCCCTGTACCCGCCGCTCTGCCCGGGGGGAGGGGCAGCGAGCCAGTGCGCTTCCTACACCGCGGGTACAGTGATACTGAGTATACACACTGATAAGGGAGCCGCGGCGCTGTATAATGATGCAGAGTATCCCTGTACCCGCCGCTCTGCCCGGGGGGAGGGGGCAGCGAGCCAGTGCGCTTCCTACACCGCGGGGTACAGTGATACTGAGTATACACACTGATAAGGGAGCCGCGCGCTGTATAATGATGCAGAGTATCCCTGTACCCGCCGCTCTGCCCGGGGGGAGGGGCAGCGAGCCAGTGCGCTTCCTACACCGCGGGGTACAGTGATACTGAGTATACACACTGATAAGGGAGCCGCGGCGCTGTATAATGATGCAGAGTATCCCTGTACCCGCCGCTCTGCCCGGGGGGAGGGGCAGCGAGCCAGTGCGCTTCCTACACCGCGGGGTACAGTGATACTGAGTATACACACTGATAAGGGAGCCGCGGCGCTGTATAATGATGCAGAGTATCCCTGTACCCGCCGCTCTGCCCGGGGGGAGGGGCAGCGAGCCAGTGCGCTTCCTACACCGCGGGGTACAGTGATACTGAGTATACACACTGATAAGGGGAGCCGCGCGCTGTATAATGATGCAGAGTATCCCTGTACCCGCCGCTCTGCCCGGGGGGAGGGGCAGCGAGCCAGTGCGCTTCCTACACCGCGGGGTACAGTGATACTGAGTATACACACTGATAAGGGAGCCGCGGCGCTGTATAATGATGCAGAGTATCCCTGTACCCGCCGCTCTGCCCGGGGGGAGGGGCAGCGAGCCAGTGCGCTTCCTACACCGCGGGGTACAGTGATACTGAGTATACACACTGATAAGGGAGCCGCGGCGCTGTATAATGATGCAGAGTATCCCTGTACCCGCCGCTCTGCCCGGGGGGGAGGGGCAGCGAGCCAGTGCGCTTCCTACACCGCGGGGTACAGTGATACTGAGTATACACACTGATAAGGGAGCCGCGGCGCTGTATAATGATGCAGAGTATCCCCTGTACCCGCCGCTCTGCCCGGGGGGAGGGGCAGCGAGCCAGTGCGCTTCCTACACCGCGGGGTACAGTGATACTGAGTATACACACTGATAAGGGAGCCGCGGCGCTGTATAATGATGCAGAGTACCCCTGTACCCGCCGCTCTGCGCGGGGGAGGGGCAGCGAGCCAGTGCGCTTCCTACACCGCGGGGTACAGTGATACTGAGTATACACACTGATAAGGGAGCCGCGGCGCTGTATAATGATGCAGAGTATCCCTGTACCCGCCGCTCTGCCGGGGGGAGGGGCAGCGAGCCAGTGCGCTTCCTACACCGCGGGGTACAGTGATACTGAGTATACACACTGATAAGGGAGCCGCGCGCTGTATAATGATGCAGAGTATCCCTGTACCCACCGCTCTGCCCGGGGGGAGGGGCAGCGAGCCAGTGCGCTTCCTACACCGCGGGGTACAGTGATACTGAGTATACACACTGATAAGGGAGCCGCGCGCTGTATAATGATGCAGAGTATCCCTGTACCCACCGCTCTGCCCGGGGGGAGGGGCAGCGAGCCAGTGCGCTTCCTACACCGCGGGGTACAGTGATACTGAGTATACACACTGATAAGGGAGCCGCGCGCTGTATAATGATGCAGAGTATCCCCTGTACCCGCCGCTCTGCCCGGGGGGAGGGGCAGCGAGCCAGTGCGCTTCCTACACCGCGGGGTACAGTGATACTGAGTATACACACTGATAAGGGAGCCGCGCGCTGTATAATGATGCAGAGTATCCCTGTACCCGCCGCTCTGCGCGGGGGGAGGGGCAGCGAGCCAGTGCGCTTCCTACACCGCGGGGTACAGTGATACAGAGTATACACACTGATAAGGGAGCCGCGGCGCTGTATAATGATGCAGAGTATCCCTGTACCCGCCGCTCTGCCCGGGGGGGAGGGGCAGCGAGCCAGTGCGCTTCCTACACCGCGGGGTACAGTGATACTGAGTATACACACTGATAAGGGAGCCGCGGCGCTGTATAATGATGCAGAGTATCCCTGTACCCGCCGCTCTGCCCGGGGGGGAGGGGCAGCGAGCCAGTGCGCTTCCTACACCGCGGGGTACAGTGATACTGAGTATACACACTGATAAGGGAGCCGCGCGCTGTATAATGATGCAGAGTATCCCTGTACCCGCCGCTCTGCCCGGTGGGAGGGGCAGCGAGCCAGTGCGCTTCCTACACCGCGGGGTACAGTGATACTGAGTATACACACTGATAAGGGAGCCGCGCGCTGTATAATGATGCAGAGTATCCCTGTACCCGCCGCTCTGCCCGGGGGGAGGGGCAGCGAGCCAGTGCGCTTCCTACACCGCGGGGTACAGTGATACTGAGTATACACACTGATAAGGGAGCCGCGGCGCTGTATAATGATGCAGAGTATCCCTGTACCCGCCGCTCTGCCCGGGGGGGAGGGGCAGCGAGCCAGTGCGCTTCCTACACCGCGGGGTACAGTGATACTGAGTATACACACTGATAAGGGAGCCGGCGCTGTATAATGATGCAGAGTATCCCTGTACCCGCCGCTCTGCCCGGGGGGAGGGGCAGCGAGCCAGTGCGCTTCCTACACCGCGGGGTACAGTGATACTGAGTATACACACTGATAAGGGAGCCGCGGCGCTGTATAATGATGCAGAGTATCCCTGTACCCGCCGCTCTGCCCGGGGGGAGGGGCAGCGAGCCAGTGCGCTTCCTACACCGCGGGGGTACAGTGATACTGAGTATACACACTGATAAGGGAGCCGCGCGCTGTATAATGATGCAGAGTATCCCTGTACCCGCCGCTCTGCCCGGGGGGAGGGGCAGCGAGCCAGTGCGATTCCTACACCGCGGGGTACAGTGATACTGAGTATACACACTGATAAGGGAGCCGCGCGCTGTATAATGATGCAGAGTATCCCTGTACCCGCCGCTCTGCCCGGGGGGAGGGGCAGCGAGCCAGTGCGCTTCCTACACCGCGGGGTACAGTGATACTGAGTATACACACTGATAAGGGAGCCGCGCGCTGTATAATGATGCAGAGTACCCCTGTACCCGCCGCTCTGCCCGGGGGGAGGGGCAGCGAGCCAGTGCGCTTCCTACACCGCGGGGTACAGTGATACTGAGTATACACACTGATAAGGGAGCCGCGGCGCTGTATAATGATGCAGAGTATCCCTGTACCCGCCGCTCTGCCCGGGGGGAGGGGCAGCGAGCCAGTGCGATTCCTACACCGCGGGGTACAGTGATACTGAGTATACACACTGATAAGGGTGCCGCGCGCTGTATAATGATGCAGAGTATCCCTGTACCCGCCGCTCTGCCCGGGGGGAGGGGCAGCGAGCCAGTGCGCTTCCTACACCGCGGGGTACAGTGATACTGAGTATACACACTGATAAGGGAGCCGCGCGCTGTATAATGATGCAGAGTATCCCTGTACCCGCCGCTCTGCGCCGGGGGGAGGGGCAGCGAGCCAGTGCGCTTCCTACACCGCGGGGTACAGTGATACTGAGTATACACACTGATAAGGGAGCCGCGGCGCTGTATAATGATGCAGAGTATCCCTGTACCCGCCGCTCTGCCCGGGGGGGGGGGCAGCGAGCCAGTGCGCTTCCTACACCGCGGGGTACAGTGATACTGAGTATACACACTGATAAGGGAGCCGCGGCGCTGTATAATGATGCAGAGTATCCCTGTACCCGCCGCTCTGCCCGGGGGGAGGGGCAGCGAGCCAGTGCGCTTCCTACACCGCGGGGTACAGTGATACTGAGTATACACACTGATAAGGGAGCCCGCGCGCTGTATAATGATGCAGAGTATCCCTGTACCCGCCGCTCTGCCCGGGGGGAGGGGCAGCGAGCCAGTGCGCTTCCTACACCGCGGGGTACAGTGATACTGAGTATACACACTGATAAGGGAGCCGCGGCGCTGTATAATGATGCAGAGTATCCCTGTACCCACCGCTCTGCCCGGGGGGAGGGGCAGCGAGCCAGTGCGCTTCCTACACCGCGGGGTACAGTGATACTGAGTATACACACTGATAAGGGAGCCGCGGCGCTGTATAATGATGCAGAGTATCCCTGTACCCGCCGCTCTGCCCGGGGGGGAGGGGCAGCGAGCCAGTGCGCTTCCTACACCGCGGGGTACAGTAATACTGAGTATACACACTGATAAGGGAGCCGCGGCGCTGTATAATGATGCAGAGTATCCCTGTACCCGCCGCTCTGCCCGGGGGGAGGGGCAGCGAGCCAGTGCGCTTCCTACACCGCGGGGTACAGTGATACTGAGTATACACACTGATAAGGGAGCCGCGCGCTGTATAATGATGCAGAGTATCCCTGTACCCACCGCTCTGCCCGGGGGGAGGGGCAGCGAGCCAGTGCGCTTCCTACACCGCGGGGTACAGTGATACTGAGTATACACACTGATAAGGGAGCCGCGGCGCTGTATAATGATGCAGAGTATCCCTGTACCCAACCGCTCTGCCCGGGGGGAGGGGCAGCGAGCCAGTGCGCTTCCTACACCGCGGGGTACAGTGATACTGAGTATACACACTGATAAGGGAGCCGCGCGCTGTATAATGATGCAGAGTATCCCTGTACCCGCCGCTCTGCCCGGGGGGAGGGGCAGCGAGCCAGTGCGCTTCCTACACCGCGGGGTACAGTGATACTGAGTATACACACTGATAAGGAGCCGCGCGCTGTATAATGATGCAGAGTACCCCTGTACCCGCCGCTCTGCCCGGGGGGAGGGGCAGCGAGCCAGTGCGCTTCCTACACCGCGGGGTACAGTGATACTGAGTATACACACTGATAAGGGCGCCGCGGCGCTGTATAATGATGCAGAGTATCCCTGTACCCGCCGCTCTGCCCGGGGGGAGGGGCAGCGAGCCAGTGCGATTCCTACACCGCGGGGTACAGTGATACTGAGTATACACACTGATAAGGGTGCCGCGCGCTGTATAATGATGCAGAGTATCCCTGTACCCGCCGCTCTGCGCGGGGGGAGGGGCAGCGAGCCAGTGCGCTTCCTACACCGCGGGGTACAGTGATACAGAGTATACACACTGATAAGGGAGCCGCGGCGCTGTATAATGATGCAGAGTATCCCTGTACCCGCCGCTCTGCCCGGGGGGAGGGGCAGCGAGCCAGTGCGCTTCCTACACCGCGGGGTACAGTGATACTGAGTATACACACTGATAAGGGAGCCGCGGCGCTGTATAATGATGCAGAGTATCCCTGTACCCGCCGCTCTGCCCGGGGGGAGGGGCAGCGAGCCAGTGCGCTTCCTACACCGCGGGGTACAGTGATACTGAGTATACACACTGATAAGGGAGCCGCGCGCTGTATAATGATGCAGAGTATCCCTGTACCCGCCGCTCTGCCCGGTGGGAGGGGCAGCGAGCCAGTGCGCTTCCTACACGCGGGGGTACAGTGATACTGAGTATACACACTGATAAGGGAGCCGCGGCGCTGTATAATGATGCAGAGTATCCCTGTACCCGCCGCTCTGCGCGGGGGGAGGGGCAGCGAGCCAGTGCGCTTCCTACACCGCGGGGTACAGTGATACTGAGTATACACACTGATAAGGGAGCCGCGCGCTGTATAATGATGCAGAGTATCCCTGTACCCGCCGCTCTGCCCGGGGGGAGGGGCAGCGAGCCAGTGCGCTTCCTACACCGCGGGGTACAGTGATACTGAGTATACACACTGATAAGGGAGCCGCGGCGCTGTATAATGATGCAGAGTATCCCTGTACCCGCCGCTCTGCCCGGGGGGAGGGGCAGCGAGCCAGTGCGCTTCCTACACCGCGGGGTACAGTGATACTGAGTATACACACTGATAAGGGCGCCGCGCGCTGTATAATGATGCAGAGTATCCCTGTACCCGCCGCTCTGCCCGGGGGGAGGGGCAGCGAGCCAGTGCGCTTCCTACACCGCGGGGGTACAGTGATACTGAGTATACACACTGATAAGGGAGCCGCGGCGCTGTATAATGATGCAGAGTATCCCTGTACCCGCCGCTCTGCCCGGGGGGAGGGGCAGCGAGCCAGTGCGCTTCCTACACGCGCGGGTACAGTGATACTGAGTATACACACTGATAAGGGAGCCGCGCGCTGTATAATGATGCAGAGTATCCCTGTACCCGCCGCTCTGCCCGGGGGGAGGGGCAGCGAGCCAGTGCGCTTCCTACACCGCGGGGTACAGTGATACTGAGTATACACACTGATAAGGGAGCCGCGCGCTGTATAATGATGCAGAGTATCCCTGTACCCGCCGCTCTGCGCGGGGGGAGGGGCAGCGAGCCAGTGCGCTTCCTACACCGCGGGGTACAGTGATACTGAGTATACACACTGATAAGGGAGCCGCGGCGCTGTATAATGATGCAGAGTATCCCTGTACCCGCCGCTCTGCCCGGGGGGAGGGGCAGCGAGCCAGTGCGCTTCCTACACCGCGGGGTACAGTGATACTGAGTATACACACTGATAAGGGAGCCGCGCGCTGTATAATGATGCAGAGTATCCCTGTACCCGCCGCTCTGCCCGGGGGGAGGGGCAGCGAGCCAGTGCGCTTCCTACACCGCGGGGTACAGTGATACTGAGTATACACACTGATAAGGGAGCCGCGCGCTGTATAATGATGCAGAGTATCCCTGTACCCGCCGCTCTGCGCGGGGGGAGGGGCAGCGAGCCAGTGCGCTTCCTACACCGCGGGGTACAGTGATACCGAGTATACACACTGATAAGGGAGCCGCGCGCTGTATAATGATGCAGAGTATCCCTGTACCCGCCGCTCTGCCCGGGGGGAGGGGCAGCGAGCCAGTGCGCTTCCTACACCGCGGGGTACAGTGATAATGAGTATACACACTGATAAGGGAGCCGCGCGCTGTATAATGATGCAGAGTATCCCTGTACCCGCCGCTCTGCCCGGGGGGAGGGGCAGCGAGCCAGTGCGCTTCCTACACCGCGGGGTACAGTGATACTGAGTATACACACTGATAAGGGAGCCGCGGCGCTGTATAATGATGCAGAGTACCCCTGTACCCGCCGCTCTGCGCGGGGGGAGGGGCAGCGAGCCAGTGCGCTTCCTACACCGCGGGGTACAGTGATACTGAGTATATACACGGATAAGGGCGCCGCGCGCTGTATAATGATGCAGAGTATCCCTGTACCCGCCGCTCTGCGCGGGGGGAGGGGCAGCGAGCCAGTGCGCTTCCTACACCGCGGGGTACAGTGATACTGAGTATACACACTGATAAGGGAGCCGCGGCGCTGTATAATGATGCAGAGTATCCCTGTACCCGCCGCTCTGCCCGGGGGGAGGGCAGCGAGCCAGTGCGCTTCCTACACCGCGGGGTACAGTGATACTGAGTATACACACTGATAAGGGAGCCGCGCGCTGTATAATGATGCAGAGTATCCCTGTACCCGCCGCTCTGCCCGGGGGGAGGGGCAGCGAGCCAGTGCGATTCCTACACCGCGGGGTACAGTGATACTGAGTATACACACTGATAAGGGAGCCGCGGCGCTGTATAATGATGCAGAGTACCCCTGTACCCGCCGCTCTGCGCGGGGGGAGGGGGCAGCGAGCCAGTGCGCTTCCTACACCGCGGGGTACAGTGATACTGAGTATATACACGGATAAGGGCGCCGCGCGCTGTATAATGATGCAGAGTATCCCTGTACCCGCCGCTCTGCGCGGGGGGAGGGGCAGCGAGCCAGTGCGCTTCCTACACGCGGGGTACAGTGATACTGAGTATACACACTGATAAGGGAGCCGCGGCGCTGTATAATGATGCAGAGTATCCCTGTACCCGCCGCTCTGCCCGGGGGGAGGGGCAGCGAGCCAGTGCGCTTCCTACACCGCGGGGTACAGTGATACTGAGTATATACACGGATAAGGGCGCCGCGCGCTGTATAATGATGCAGAGTATCCCTGTACCCGCCGCTCTGCGCGGGGGGAGGGGCAGCGAGCCAGTGCGCTTCCTACACCGCGGGGTACAGTGATACTGAGTATACACACTGATAAGGGAGCCGCGGCGCTGTATAATGATGCAGAGTATCCCTGTACCCGCCGCTCTGCGCGGGGGGAGGGGCAGCGAGCCAGTGCGCTTCCTACACCGCGGGGTACAGTGATACTGAGTATACACACTGATAAGGGAGCCGCGGCGCTGTATAATGATGCAGAGTATCCCTGTACCCGCCGCTCTGCCCGGGGGGAGGGGCAGCGAGCCAGTGCGCTTCCTACACCGCGGGGTACAGTGATACTGAGTATACACACTGATAAGGGAGCCGCGGCGCTGTATAATGATGCAGAGTATCCCTGTACCCGCCGCTCTGCCCGGGGGGAGGGGCAGCGAGCCAGTGCGCTTCCTACACCGCGGGGTACAGTGATACTGAGTATACACACTGATAAGGGAGCCGCGGCGCTGTATAATGATGCAGAGTATCCCTGTACCCGCCGCTCTGCCCGGGGGGAGGGGCAGCGAGCCAGTGCGCTTCCTACACCGCGGGGTACAGTGATACTGAGTATACACACTGATAAGGGAGCCGCGGCGCTGTATAATGATGCAGAGTACCCCTGTACCCACCGCTCTGCCCGGGGGGAGGGGCAGCGAGCCAGTGCGCTTCCTACACCGCGGGGTACAGTGATACTGAGTATACACACTGATAAGGGAGCCGCGGCGCTGTATAATGATGCAGAGTACCCCTGTACCCGCCGCTCTGCGCGGGGGGAGGGGCAGCGAGCCAGTGCGCTTCCTACACCGCGGGGTACAGTGATACTGAGTATATACACTGATAAGGGAGCCGCGCCGCTGTATAATGATGCAGAGTATCCCTGTACCCGCCGCTCTGCGCGGGGGGAGGGCAGCGAGCCAGTGCGCTTCCTACACCGCGGGGTACAGTGATACTGAGTATACACACTGATAAGGGAGCCGCGGCGCTGTATAATGATGCAGAGTATCCCTGTACCCGCCGCTCTGCCCGGGGGGAGGGGCAGCGAGCCAGTGCGCTTCCTACACCGCGGGGTACAGTGATACTGAGTATACACACTGATAAGGGAGCCGCGGCGCTGTATAATGATGCAGAGTATCCCTGTACCCGCCGCTCTGCCCGGGGGGAGGGGCAGCGAGCCAGTGCGCTTCCTACACCGCGGGGTACAGTGATACTGAGTATACACACTGATAAGGGAGCCGCGCGCTGTATAATGATGCAGAGTATCCCTGTACCCGCCGCTCTGCCCGGTGGGAGGGCAGCGAGCCAGTGCGCTTCCTACACCGCGGGGTACAGTGATACTGAGTATACACACTGATAAGGGAGCCGCGGCGCTGTATAATGATGCAGAGTATCCCTGTACCCGCCGCTCTGCGCGGGGGGAGGGGCAGCGAGCCAGTGCGCTTCCTACACCGCGGGGTACAGTGATACTGAGTATACACACTGATAAGGGAGCCGCGCGCTGTATAATGATGCAGAGTATCCCTGTACCCGCCGCTCTGCCCGGGGGGAGGGGCAGCGAGCCAGTGCGCTTCCTACACCGCGGGGTACAGTGATACTGAGTATACACACTGATAAGGGAGCCGCGGCGCTGTATAATGATGCAGAGTATCCCTGTACCCGCCGCTCTGCCCGGGGGGGAGGGGCAGCGAGCCAGTGCGATTCCTACACCGCGGGGGTACAGTGATACTGAGTATACACACTGATAAGGGAGCCGCGGCGCTGTATAATGATGCAGAGTATCCCTGTACCCGCCGCTCTGCCCGGGGGGAGGGGCAGCGAGCCAGTGCGCTTCCTACACCGCGGGGTACAGTGGAAATACTGAGTATACACACTGATAAGGGAGCCACGGCGCTGTATAATGATGCAGAGTACCCCTGTACCCGCCGCTCTGCCCGGGGGGAGGGGCAGCGAGCCAGTGCGCTTCCTACACCGCGGGGTACAGTGATACTGAGTATACACACTGATAAGGGCGCCGCGCGCTGTATAATGATGCAGAGTATCCCTGTACCCGCCGCTCTGCCCGGGGGGAGGGGCAGCGAGCCAGTGCGCTTCCTACACCGCGGGTACAGTGATACTGAGTATACACACTGATAAGGGAGCCGCGGCGCTGTATAATGATGCAGAGTATCCCTGTACCACCGCTCTGCCCGGGGGGAGGGGCAGCGAGCCAGTGCGCTTCCTACACCGCGGGGTACAGTGATACTGAGTATACACACTGATAAGGGAGCCGCGCGCTGTATAATGATGCAGAGTATCCCTGTACCCGCCGCTCTGCGCGGGGGGAGGGGCAGCGAGCCAGTGCGCTTCCTACACCGCGGGGTACAGTGATACTGAGTATACACACTGATAAGGGAGCCGCGCGCTGTATAATGATGCAGAGTATCCCTGTACCCGCCGCTCTGCCCGGGGGGAGGGGCAGCGAGCCAGTGCGCTTCCTACACCGCGGGGTACAGTGATACTGAGTATACACACTGATAAGGGAGCCGCGGCGCTGTATAATGATGCAGAGTACCCCTGTACCCGCCGCTCTGCCCGGGGGGAGGGGCAGCGAGCCAGTGCGCTTCCTACACCGCGGGGTACAGTGATACTGAGTATACACACTGATAAGGGAGCCGCGCGCTGTATAATGATGCAGAGTATCCCTGTACCCGCCGCTCTGCCCGGGGGGAGGGGCAGCGAGCCAGTGCGCTTCCTACACCGCGGGGTACAGTGATACTGAGTATACACACTGATAAGGGAGCCGCGCGCTGTATAATGATGCAGAGTATCCCTGTACCCGCCGCTCTGCCCGGGGGGAGGGGCAGCGAGCCAGTGCGCTTCCTACACCGCGGGGTACAGTGATACTGAGTATACACACTGATAAGGGAGCCGCGCGCTGTATAATGATGCAGAGTATCCCTGTACCCGCCGCTCTGCGCGGGGGGAGGGGCAGCGAGCCAGTGCGCTTCCTACACCGCGGGGTACAGTGATACCGAGTATACACACTGATAAGGGAGCCGCGCGCTGTATAATGATGCAGAGTATCCCTGTACCCGCCGCTCTGCGCGGGGGAGGGGCAGCGAGCCAGTGCGCTTCCTACACCGCGGGGTACAGTGATACTGAGTATACACACTGATAAGGGAGCCGCGCGCTGTATAATGATGCAGAGTATCCCTGTACCCGCCGCTCTGCCCGGGGGGAGGGGCAGCGAGCCAGTGCGCTTCCTACACCGCGGGGTACAGTGATACTGAGTATACACACTGATAAGGGAGCCGCGGCGCTGTATAATGATGCAGAGTATCCCTGTACCCGCCGCTCTGCCCGGGGGGAGGGGCAGCGAGCCAGTGCGCTTCCTACACCGCGGGGTACAGTGATACTGAGTATACACACTGATAAGGGAGCCGCGCGCTGTATAATGATGCAGAGTATCCCTGTACCCGCCGCTCTGCCCGGGGGGAGGGGCAGCGAGCCAGTGCGCTTCCTACACCGCGGGGTACAGTGATACTGAGTATACACACTGATAAGGGAGCCGCGGCGCTGTATAATGATGCAGAGTACCCCTGTACCCGCCGCTCTGCGCGGGGGGAGGGGCAGCGAGCCAGTGCGCTTCCTACACCGCGGGGTACAGTGATACTGAGTATATACACGGATAAGGGCGCCGCGCGCTGTATAATGATGCAGAGTATCCCTGTACCCGCCGCTCTGCCCGGGGGGAGGGGCAGCGAGCCAGTGCGCTTCCTACACCGCGGGGTACAGTGATACTGAGTATACACACTGATAAGGGAGCCGCGCGCTGTATAATGATGCAGAGTATCCCTGTACCCGCCGCTCTGCGCGGGGGGAGGGGCAGCGAGCCAGTGCGCTTCCTACACCGCGGGGTACAGTGATACTGAGTATACACACTGATAAGGGAGCCGCGGCGCTGTATAATGATGCAGAGTATCCCTGTACCCGCCGCTCTGCCCGGGGGGAGGGGCAGCGAGCCAGTGCGCTTCCTACACCGCGGGGTACAGTGATACTGAGTATACACACTGATAAGGGAGCCGCGCGCTGTATAATGATGCAGAGTATCCCTGTACCCGCCGCTCTGCCCGGGGGGAGGGGCAGCGAGCCAGTGCGCTTCCTACACCGCGGGGTACAGTGATACTGAGTATATACACGGATAAGGGCGCCGCGCGCTGTATAATGATGCAGAGTATCCCTGTACCCGCCGCTCTGCGCGGGGGGAGGGGCAGCGAGCCAGTGCGCTTCCTACACCGCGGGGTACAGTGATACTGAGTATACACACTGATAAGGGAGCCGCGCGCTGTATAATGATGCAGAGTACCCCTGTACCCGCCGCTCTGCCCGGGGGGAGGGGCAGCGAGCCAGTGCGCTTCCTACACCGCGGGGTACAGTGATACTGAGTATACACACTGATAAGGGTGCCGCGCGCTGTATAATGATGCAGAGTACCCCTGTACCCGCCGCTCTGCCCGGGGGGAGGGGCAGCGAGCCAGTGCGCTTCCTACACCGCGGGGTACAGTGATACTGAGTATACACACTGATAAGGGAGCCGCGCGCTGTATAATGATACAGAGTATCCCTGTACCCGCCGCTCTGCCCGGGGGGGGGGGGCAGCGAGCCAGTGCGATTCCTACACCGCGGGGTACAGTGATACTGAGTATACACACTGATAAGGGTGCCGCGGCGCTGTATAATGATGCAGAGTATCCCTGTACCCGCCGCTCTGCCCGGGGGGAGGGGCAGCGAGCCAGTGCGCTTCCTACACCGCGGGGTACAGTGATACTGAGTATACACACTGATAAGGGTGCCGCGCGCTGTATAATGATGCAGAGTATCCCTGTACCCGCCGCTCTGCGCGGGGGGAGGGGCAGCGAGCCAGTGCGCTTCCTACACCGCGGGGTACAGTGATACTGAGTATACACACTGATAAGGGAGCCGCGGCGCTGTATAATGATGCAGAGTATCCCTGTACCCGCCGCTCTGCCCGGGGGGAGGGGCAGCGAGCCAGTGCGCTTCCTACACCGCGGGGTACAGTGATACTGAGTATACACACTGATAAGGGAGCCGCGGCGCTGTATAATGATGCAGAGTATCCCTGTACCCGCCGCTCTGCGCGGGGGGAGGGGCAGCGAGCCAGTGCGCTTCCTACACCGCGGGGTACAGTGATACTGAGTATATACACGGATAAGGGCGCCGCGCGCTGTATAATGATGCAGAGTATCCCTGTACCCGCCGCTCTGCCCGGGGGGAGGGGCAGCGAGCCAGTGCGCTTCCTACACCGCGGGGTACAGTGATACTGAGTATACACACTGATAAGGGAGCCGCGCGCTGTATAATGATGCAGAGTATCCCTGTACCCGCCGCTCTGCCCGGGGGGAGGGGCAGCGAGCCAGTGCGCTTCCTACACCGCGGGGTACAGTGATACTGAGTATACACACTGATAAGGGTGCCGCGCGCTGTATAATGATGCAGAGTATCCCTGTACCTGCCGCTCTGCGCGGGGGGAGGGGCAGCGAGCCAGTGCGCTTCCTACACCGCGGGGTACAGTGATACTGAGTATACACACTGATAAGGGAGCCGCGGCGCTGTATAATGATGCAGAGTATCCCTGTACCCGCCGCTCTGCGCGGGGGGAGGGGCAGCGAGCCAGTGCGCTTCCTACACCGCGGGGTACAGTGATACTGAGTATACACACTGATAAGGGAGCCGCGGCGCTGTATAATGATGCAGAGTATCCCTGTACCCGCCACTCTGCCCGGGGGGAGGGGCAGCGAGCCAGTGCGCTTCCTACACCGCGGGGTACAGTGATACTGAGTATACACACTGATAAGGGAGCCGCGGCGCTGTATAATGATGCAGAGTATCCCTGTACCCACCGCTCTGCCCGGGGGGAGGGGCAGCGAGCCAGTGCGCTTCCTACACCGCGGGGTACAGTGATACTGAGTATACACACTGATAAGGGAGCCGCGGCGCTGTATAATGATGCAGAGTATCCCTGTACCCGCCGCTCTGCCCGGGGGGAGGGGCAGCGAGCCAGTGCGATTCCTACACCGCGGGGTACAGTGATACTGAGTATACACACTGATAAGGGAGCCGCGGCGCTGTATAATGATGCAGAGTATCCCTGTACCCGCCGCTCTGCCCGGGGGGAGGGGCAGCGAGCCAGTGCGCTTCCTACACCGCGGGGTACAGTGATACTGAGTATACACACTGATAAGGGAGCCGCGCGCTGTATAATGATGCAGAGTATCCCTGTACCCGCCGCTCTGCCCGGGGGGAGGGGCAGCGAGCCAGTGCGCTTCCTACACCGCGGGGTACAGTGATACTGAGTATACACACTGATAAGGGAGCCGCGGCGCTGTATAATGATGCAGAGTATCCCTGTACCCGCCGCTCTGCCCGGGGGGAGGGGCAGCGAGCCAGTGCGCTTCCTACACCGCGGGGTACAGTGATACTGAGTATACACACTGATAAGGGAGCCGCGGCGCTGTATAATGATGCAGAGTATCCCTGTACCCACCGCTCTGCCCGGGGGGGGGGGCAGCGAGCCAGTGCGCTTCCTACACCGCGGGGTACAGTGATACTGAGTATACACACTGATAAGGGAGCCGCGGCGCTGTATAATGATGCAGAGTATCCCTGTACCCGCCGCTCTGCCCGGGGGGAGGGGCAGCGAGCCAGTGCGCTTCCTACACCGCGGGGTACAGTGATACTGAGTATACACACTGATAAGGGCGCCGCGCGCTGTATAATGATGCAGAGTATCCCTGTACCCGCCGCTCTGCCCGGGGGGAGGGGCAGCGAGCCAGTGCGCTTCCTACACCGCGGGGTACAGTGATACTGAGTATACACACTGATAAGGGCGCCGCGGCGCTGTATAATGATGCAGAGTATCCCTGTACCCGCCGCTCTGCCCGGGGGGAGGGGCAGCGAGCCAGTGCGCTTCCTACACCGCGGGGTACAGTGATACTGAGTATACACACTGATAAGGGCGCCGCGCGCTGTATAATGATGCAGAGTATCCCTGTACCCGCCGCTCTGCCCGGGGGGGAGGGGCAGCGAGCCAGTGCGCTTCCTACACCGCGGGGTACAGTGATACTGAGTATACACACTGATAAGGGAGCCGCGGCGCTGTATAATGATGCAGAGTATCCCTGTACCCGCCGCTCTGCGCGGGGGGAGGGGCAGCGAGCCAGTGCGCTTCCTACACCGCGGGGTACAGTGATACTGAGTATACACAATGATAAGGGAGCCGCGGCGCTGTATAATGATGCAGAGTACCCCTGTACCCGCCGCTCTGCCCGGGGGGAGGGGCAGCGAGCCAGTGCGCTTCCTACACCGCGGGGTACAGTGATACTGAGTATACACACTGATAAGGGAGCCGCGGCGCTGTATAATGATGCAGAGTATCCCTGTACCCGCCGCTCTGCCCGGGGGGAGGGGCAGCGAGCCAGTGCGCTTCCTACACCGCGGGGTACAGTGATACTGAGTATACACACTGATAAGGGAGCCGCGGCGCTGTATAATGATGCAGAGTATCCCTGTACCCGCCGCTCTGCCCGGGGGGAGGGGCAGCGAGCCAGTGCGATTCCTACACCGCGGGGTACAGTGATACTGAGTATACACACTGATAAGGGAGCCGCGCGCTGTATAATGATGCAGAGTATCCCTGTACCCGCCGCTCTGCCCGGGGGGAGGGGCAGCGAGCCAGTGCGCTTCCTACACCGCGGGGTACAGTGATACTGAGTATACACACTGATAAGGGTGCCGCGGCGCTGTATAATGATGCAGAGTATCCCTGTACCCGCCGCTCTGCCCGGGGGGAGGGGCAGCGAGCCAGTGCGATTCCTACACCGCGGGGTACAGTGATACTGAGTATACACACTGATAAGGGAGCCGCGGCGCTGTATAATGATGCAGAGTATCCCTGTACCCGCCGCTCTGCCCGGGGGGAGGGGCAGCGAGCCAGTGCGCTTCCTACACCGCGGGGTACAGTGATACTGAGTATACACACTGATAAGGGCGCCGCGCGCTGTATAATGATGCAGAGTATCCCTGTACCCGCCGCTCTGCGCGGGGGGAGGGGCAGCGAGCCAGTGCGCTTCCTACACCGCGGGGTACAGTGATACTGAGTATACACACTGATAAGGGAGCCGCGCGCTGTATAATGATGCAGAGTATCCCTGTACCCGCCGCTCTGCCCGGGGGGAGGGGCAGCGAGCCAGTGCGCTTCCTACACCGCGGGGTACAGTGATACTGAGTATACACACTGATAAGGGAGCCGCGCGCTGTATAATGATGCAGAGTATCCCTGTACCCGCCGCTCTGCCCGGGGGGAGGGGCAGCGAGCCAGTGCGCTTCCTACACCGCGGGGTACAGTGATACCGAGTATACACACTGATAAGGGAGCCGCGGCGCTGTATAATGATGCAGAGTATCCCTGTACCCGCCGCTCTGCCCGGGGGGAGGGGCAGCGAGCCAGTGCGCTTCCTACACCGCGGGGTACAGTGATACTGAGTATACACACTGATAAGGGAGCCGCGGCGCTGTATAATGATGCAGAGTACCCCTGTACCCGCCGCTCTGCGCGGGGGGAGGGGCAGCGAGCCAGTGCGCTTCCTACACCGCGGGGTACAGTGATACTGAGTATACACACTGATAAGGGAGCCGCGCGCTGTATAATGATGCAGAGTATCCCTGTACCTGCCGCTCTGCCCGGGGGGAGGGGCAGCGAGCCAGTGCGCTTCCTACACCGCGGGGTACAGTGATACTGAGTATACACACTGATAAGGGAGCCGCGGCGCTGTATAATGATGCAGAGTATCCCTGTACCCGCCGCTCTGCCCGGGGGGAGGGGCAGCGAGCCAGTGCGCTTCCTACACCGCGGGGTACAGTGATACTGAGTATACACACTGATAAGGGAGCCGCGCGCTGTATAATGATGCAGAGTATCCCTGTACCTGCCGCTCTGCCCGGGGGGAGGGGCAGCGAGCCAGTGCGCTTCCTACACCGCGGGGTACAGTGATACTGAGTATACACACTGATAAGGGTGCCGCGCGCTGTATAATGATGCAGAGTATCCCTGTACCCGCCGCTCTGCCCGGGGGGAGGGGCAGCGAGCCAGTGCGCTTCCTACACCGCGGGGTACAGTGATACTGAGTATACACACTGATAAGGGAGCCGCGGCGCTGTATAATGATACAGAGTATCCCTGTACCCGCCGCTCTGCCCGGGGGGAGGGAGGGGCAGCGAGCCAGTGCGCTTCCTACACCGCGGGGTACAGTGATACTGAGTATACACACTGATAAGGGAGCCGCGGCGCTGTATAATGATGCAGAGTATCCCTGTACCCGCCGCTCTGCCCGGGGGGAGGGGCAGCGAGCCAGTGCGCTTCCTACACCGCGGGGTACAGTGATACTGAGTATACACACTGATAAGGGAGCCGCGGCGCTGTATAATGATGCAGAGTATCCCTGTACCCACCGCTCTGCCCGGGGGGAGGGGCAGCGAGCCAGTGCGCTTCCTACACCGCGGGGTACAGTGATACTGAGTATACACACTGATAAGGGAGCCGCGCGCTGTATAATGATGCAGAGTATCCCTGTACCCGCCGCTCTGCCCGGGGGGGAGGGGCAGCGAGCCAGTGCGATTCCTACACCGCGGGGTACAGTGATACTGAGTATACACACTGATAAGGGCGCCGCGCGCTGTATAATGATGCAGAGTATCCCTGTACCCGCCGCTCTGCCCGGGGGGAGGGGCAGCGAGCCAGTGCGCTTCCTACACCGCGGGGTACAGTGATACTGAGTATACACACTGATAAGGGAGCCGCGCGCTGTATAATGATGCAGAGTATCCCTGTACCCGCCGCTCTGCCCGGGGGGAGGGGCAGCGAGCCAGTGCGATTCCTACACCGCGGGGTACAGTGATACTGAGTATACACACTGATAAGGGAGCCGCGCGCTGTATAATGATGCAGAGTACCCCTGTACCCGCCGCTCTGCCCGGGGGGAGGGGCAGCGAGCCAGTGCGCTTCCTACACCGCGGGGTACAGTGATACTGAGTATACACACTGATAAGGGAGCCGCGGCGCTGTATAATGATGCAGAGTATCCCTGTACCCGCCGCTCTGCCCGGGGGGAGGGGCAGCGAGCCAGTGCGCTTCCTACACCGCGGGGTACAGTGATACTGAGTATACACACTGATAAGGGAGCCGCGGCGCTGTATAATGATGCAGAGTATCCCTGTACCCGCCGCTCTGCCCGGGGGGAGGGGCAGCGAGCCAGTGCGATTCCTACACCGCGGGGTACAGTGATACTGAGTATACACACTGATAAGGGAGCCGCGCGCTGTATAATGATGCAGAGTACCCCTGTACCCGCCGCTCTGCCCGGGGGGAGGGGCAGCGAGCCAGTGCGCTTCCTACACCGCGGGGTACAGTGATACTGAGTATACACACTGATAAGGGAGCCGCGGCGCTGTATAATGATGCAGAGTATCCCTGTACCCGCCGCTCTGCCCGGGGGGAGGGGCAGCGAGCCAGTGCGCTTCCTACACCGCGGGGTACAGTGATACTGAGTATACACACTGATAAGGGAGCCGCGGCGCTGTATAATGATGCCGAGTACCCGGTACCTGCGGCCTCTGGCTGGCTTTGTACTTGGCGCGCTTCTCCAGGAACTGTTTGGCGAACTCTTTGGCCTCGAGCGTCTCCCCCAGCGCCGAGCGGATAAAATCGTGCACGTCGTACGGGGACTCCAGCTCCTTCAGGAACGCCACCAGCGTGGGGACTGCGGGGACAGCGAGAGAGGGGGGACCGTCACACAGAGAGAGGGGGGACCGTCACGCGGGGAGAGAGAGAGGGGGGACCGTCACGCGGGGACTGAGAGAGAGAGGGGGGACCGTCACACAGAGAGAGGGGGGACCGTCACGCAGAGAGAGAGAGGGGGGACCGTCACGCGGGGACTGAGAGAGAGAGGGGGGACCGTCACGCGGGCAGAGAGAGAGGGGACCGTCACGCAGAGAGAGAGAGGGGGGACCATCACGCAGAGAGAGAGAGAGGGGGGACCGTCACGCGGGGAGAGAGAGAGGGGACCGTCACGCAGAGAGAGAGAGGGGGGACCGTCACGCGGGCAGAGAGAGAGGGGACCGTCACGCAGAGAGAGAGAGGGGGGACCGTCACGCAGAGAGAGAGAGGGGGGACCGTCACGCGGGGACTGAGAGAGAGGGGGGACCGTCACGCGGGCAGAGAGAGAGGGAACCGTCACGCGGGCAGAGAGAGAGGGAACCGTCACGCAGAGAGAGAGAGAGGACTGCGGGGACAGCGAGAGAGGGGGGACCGTCACACAGGGACAGAGAGAGAGAGAGAGGGGGGACCGTCACAGAGAGAGACAGAGAGAGAGAGAGGGGGGACCGTCACAGAGAGAGACAGAGAGAGGGGACCGTCACGCAGAGAGAGAAGGGGGACCGTCACGCAGAGAGAGAGGGGACCGTCACGCAGAGAGAGAGGGGACCGTCACGCAGAGAGAGAGAGGGGGGACCGTCACGCGGGGACTGAGAGAGAGAGGGGGGACCGTCACGCGGGCAGAGAGAGAGGGGACCGTCACGCAGAGAGAGAGAGGGGACTGCGGGGACAGCGAGAGAGGGGGGACCGTCACACAGGGACAGAGAGAGAGAGAGAGGGGGGACCGTCACAGAGAGAGACAGAGAGAGAGAGAGGGGGGACCGTCACAGAGAGAGACAGAGAGAGGGGACCGTCACGCAGAGAGAGAAGGGGGACCGTCACGCAGAGAGAGAGAGTGGGGACCGTCACGCAGAGAGAGAGGGGACCGTCACGCAGAGAGAGAGGGGACCGTCACGCAGAGAGAGAGGGGACCGTCACGCAGAGAGAGAGAAAGGGGGGACCGTCACACAGAGAGAGAGGGGACCGTCACGCAGAGTGAGAGAGGGGACCGTCACAGAGAGAGACAGAGAGAGGGGACCGTCACGCAGAGAGAGAGAGGGGGGACCGTCACGCAGAGAAAGAGGGGACCGTCACGCAGAGAGAGAGAGGGGACCGTCACGCAGAGAGAGAGAGAGAAAGGGGGGACCGTCACACAGAGAGAGAGGGGGGACCGTCACGCAGAGTGAGAGAGGGGACCGTCACAGAGAGAGACAGAGAGAGGGGACCGTCACGCAGAGAGAGAGGGGACCGTCACGCAGAGAGAGACAGAGAGAGGGGACCGTCACGCAGAGAGAGAGAGGGGGGACCGTCACGCAGAGAGAGAGGGGGGACCGTCACGCAGAGAGAGAGGGGACCGTCACGCAGAGAGAGAGGGGACCGTCACGCAGAGAGAGAGGGGACCGTCACGCAGAGAGAGGGGGGACCGTAACGCAGAGAGAGAGGGGGGACCGTCACGCAGAGAGAGAGGGGACCGTCACGCAGAGAGAGGGGGACCGTAACGCAGAGAGAGAGGGGGGGACCGTAACGCAGAGAGAGAGGGGACCGTCACGCAGAGAGAGAGAGAGAGAAAGGGGGGACCGTCACACAGAGAGAGAGGGGACCGTCACGCAGAGAGAGAGGGGGGACCGTCACACAGGGACAGGGAGAGAGGGGGGACCGTCACACAGGGACAGAGAGAGAGGGGGGACCGTCACACAGAGAGAGAGAGGGGGGGACCGTCACTCAGGGACAGAGAGAGAGGGGGGGGACCGTCACGCAGAGAGAGAGAGGGGACGGACCGTCACGCAGAGAGAGAGGGGACCGTTACACAGAGAGAGGGGGGACCGTCACGCAGGACAGAGAGAGAGGGGGGACCGTCACGCAGAGAGAGAGGGGACCGTCACGCAGAGAGAGAGGGGGGACCGTCACACAGGGACAGAGAGAGAGGGGGGACCGTCACACAGAGAGAGAGAGGGGGGACCGTCACGTAGGGACAGAGAGAGAGAGGGGGGACCGTCACGCAGAGAGAGAGGGGACCGTTACACAGAGAGAGGGGGGACCGTCACGCAGGGACAGAGAGAGAGGGGGGGGACCGTCACGCAGAGAGAGAGGGGACCGTCACGCAGAGAGAGAGAGGGGGGACCATCACACAGGGACAGAGAGAGAGGGGGGACCGTCACACAGAGAGAGAGGGGACCGTTACACAGAGAGAGGGGGGACCATCACACAGGGACAGAGAGAGAGGGGGGACCGTCACGCAGGGACAGAGAGAAAGGGGGTGGGGGACCGTCACACAGAGAGAGAGGTGGACCGTCACACAGGGACAGAGAGAGAGAGGGGACCATCACACAGGGACAGAGAGAGAAAGGGGACCGTCACACAGAGAGAGAGAGGGGACCGTCACGCAGAGAGAGAGGGGGGGACTGTCACGCAGACACAGAGAGAGAGGGGACCGTCACGCAGGGACAGAGAGAGGGGGGGACCGTCACACAGAGTGAGAGGGGGGACCGTCACGCAGGGACAGAGAGAGAGAGGGGGACCGTCACGCACGGACAGAGAGAGAGGGGGGGACTGTCACACAGGGGACAGAGAGAGAGAGGGGGGGGGGACAGTCACACAGCGACAGAGAGAGAGAGAGGGGGGACCGTCACGCAGGGACAGAGAGAGAGAGAGCGGGGACCGTCACGCAGGGAGAGAGAGAGGGGGGACCGTCACGCAGGGACAGAGAGAGGGGGGTGGGGACCGTCACGCAGAAAGAGAGGGGACCCG